>NC_091762.1:63731823-64034287 GCF_029378745.1 Bos indicus | reverse complement strand
GCCTAGTGGACTACAGTCCATGGAGTTGCAAAGAGTTGGATACGACTGAGCAACTAACAGTTACTTATTTACTAAAATACACACGCTAAATAAAATGACCCCAAATAAACCAATCGAATAAAACAATACAATCTTTCTAAGCTTCTTGACACATTTATGCTACTTCACTCATTTCTAACTCATATATTACTTGAAATTACCAAATTCATGTAATTGTCACTACTGGCTTTGGCTTGAGTATAGAAAGTTGAAAAGTGCATCATTTCTACTGTAACACAGCTGGTTAATTATTTTTAAGATCAAAGTATTTTAGTGACTCCATCAACTCCATGAGGTTTCCTGACAATCACATAACTTAAAATCTGAAAAGGAGGAATCTCCAAGGGAAAAGTAAATAGGATTACTGGCTTGCCTGTAACAGGTGCAAAATGCCATAGAAGTTGGAAGAAATATTCAGTTGAAATTCTTAATAAATGGATAAAAGCTGAGTGTGCTAGTTCAGATATATAGAAATTTGGAATTTTATGAACACAAGAGGAACTGACATCCACTCAAAGGCTCTTTTCCACAGACTTCACTATATGTTCTCAAGAAAGACTGATTAGAGGGCCATAGTCTAGACGTAGCTTAACTTATCATGCAAGCCTAGCGGAGAAGAAAAATAGCTTCTGTGGAAAGATACAAATTCCCACTGGGATTCTTCTTTCTTATATCTCCTATAGAAGAAAAGTCTAAAGATTCTAAGGGAAGCTAAACAAACACTGCCATCCCCAGGCCATATATAAAACCCACTGCAGCTAAGGGAAGAGAAATAGTAACAATAAACAACTCCTACTTCTTGGCTTCCCTGGTGACTCTGGTAAAGAATCTGCCTGACAATGCAGGAGACCCAGGTTCAATCCCTGGGTTGGGAAGATCACCTGGAGAAGGAAACGGGAACCTACTCCAGTATTCTTGCCTGGAGTATCCCATGGATAGAGAAGCCTGGCAGGTTACAAAGAGTTGGACACAATTGAGCGACTAAACAACACTTTTGGGGTAGTCCATAAATATATCCTGATCTGAGACCACAGGAACTTCTCTATTACTGGAAGAGAGATAGGATCACTGAGAAGTCTCCATTCCTGACACCCAGAGGCATAAAACCTGCCTAAGACTGAGGTATGACCACAACAGCAGGGATTTCCCTTTCTACCAACCACTACCAACCTAGCAAGTGTAGCAGCCATCTAAACCTGGAGAAAAATCAAGAGAGAGATATCTTCTTTAAAGGCAGATGTAGTGGGAAGACCTAAAACTAAAGGTGGAACAAACAACAACAAAAAACTCTCTGGAAGATCAGCCCCCAACATAAAACACAGGTAACTCAGAGGTATTTGAATCCAGCGGTACACTGAGGGCAGCCATAGCAAGAAATCAGACCTAGCTAAACCCCTGACTAAAGTGACTCAAGCCTCAACACTAAAAACAGAAAAGAGAGGATGTGTGCATTTTCAAGCAAGAACATAATCTATCTAATTTTCTGCTATTCTACATAAGTTGCCTGTATTTCAGCCCCAAATTACAAGCATACCCAGAACCACGAAAAACCATACATGGTCAAGAGACAAAGCAATCAACAAAACCAAATTCAGATATGACAAAGCTGTTGGAACTCTCAGACAGGGAATTTAAAACGAATTTAGCTAAATCAAAGGCTGCAGTGGAAATGGTAGACAACATGCATTGTCTATGGTAAACAATAAAAAAGAACATAATAGAAATGCTAGAAATGAAGTACACAGTAAGTTTGATAAAGAATGTTTCCCGTGGTCCCATCAGTAGATGATACTTATAAGGAAAAAAATCAGGTAACTGAAGGTAAAACAATAGAAACTGATCAAACTGAAATGCAAAGAGGAAAAAGATGAAAGATTAAATTTAAAACAAAATAGAGCACAATGAAGCCAAGGACGGTGGGAAAATATAAATTTAGTGTACATGTTAATAGATCTATGAGAGGAGAAAAGTGAAAAAAATGGGGCAAAGATGACAATGTATAAGAAATTTCGAAAATTAATGAAAAATAAAAGCAACAGTTTCAAGAAGCTTGGAAAATATAAAGAAAATAATTAAAACAAAAACAAAATAACAACTAGCTAGTCATAAGTTATTTAAGCAGCTAAAAATCTAAGCTAAAAATAAAACAGCCAGAGAATATACCATATTGTGTACAGATAAACAACAGTAAAATTTACATCAGAATTTTTGTCAGTGAAAATACAAAAGTGCCATCTTGATTATGCTTAAGAAAGTCAATTCAGAATTGTATACTCAGTGAAGATATCGTTCAAAAATGAAGCCGCAGTAAAGGCTCTTTTTTTCAGACACAGAAAAGCAGAGTTCTTTATTGAAGACCTAAATACAATAAATTTTAAAGAAAGTTCTTCTGTCATATAAAAAATATAATAGTAAAAATTTTATCTACATAGAGAAATTGATTATGTTATTATTCCACATAAAGATGATTATATAGATGAATAATAATAAACACGATTATATAATCTACTTTTTATTCTTGTAGTTGCTCTAAAAGATAACTGACTGCTTTAAACAAAATGGTAGCAATGTAGGACTTCCCCGGTGATCCAGTGGTAAAGAATCCATCTGCCAATGCTACGGACATGGGTTCAATCCCTGGTCCAGGAAGATCCCATATGCCTCAGGGCACCTAAACCTATGTGCCACAACTATTGAGCCTGTGCTCTGTAGGCCACAAAATACAACCACTAAAGCCCATGCGTCCTACAGCCTGTGCACCTCAACAACAGAAGTCACCACAATAAGCCTGTGCATGGCAACCAGAGAGTAGCTCCTGCTGACTGCAACTAGGCAAAGCATTTGCACATCAATGAAGACCCATAGTCAAAAATAACTAAATTAATATTTTTTTAAAAATTACAAAAAATAGTAGCAATGAACTTATGTGTTTATAGCATATGAAGAAATAAATAGATAGCCCAATGGATTAGAGAAACTGTTATAAGATACTTTCTCTGTACATCAAATGGTACAGTATTATTTGAAAGTAAATTGGGATTAAAGAGGTATATTGGGGAGTCTAGGATAACAACCAAATTAGTTTAAAAAAATAGGTATATGTAATGAGTCACAAATGAGATAAGTTAGATTTATAAAAAAAATAAAATAAAATGGCAAGAAAAGAAAGAGAAGCAAAAACATTTTAAGCAATTAGGAAAAATAATAGACATTCATTCAATTATATTAGAAACAATAAATAGTCTATCACACCTATCACACATTCATTTAAGGCAGACAGATTGTCCCTCCGAATAACAAAATAAAGGAACAGACAACTCTAAGCCATCTAAAAAACGATACTCCCCCCCCAAAAAAAAGTATAAAGACACTGACAGGTTAAAGAAAGATGGGGAAAAATATATACCACACAAACATAAAAAGCTGAAGTAGCTGTATTGGTATCAGATAATGTAAACTTCAGAATAAGGAATATTGCAAATTATACTTAGAGAAATTGAATAATTATAATGTATCACTCTACAAGAGATGATAACAATCCTAAATGGATATGTACCTAAAATAGAGCTTCAAATTACATGTAAGAAAACTGACAGTCATAGTTGGAGAATTTATCAAACTCATCTCAAAAAATGACAAAACAAGTAACTGTAAATCGTTCAGGGTTAAACAGATCTGAAAACAATATACAAATTTGACCTAACTTTGATTTAAAGAAGATTTCACCAAACTACAGACCATACCGTCATTCAATCATATGTGCAACCTTTACCAAGACAGATCATACTTGGAGCCATGAAACAAACTTTAACAAATTTAAGCAAAAATGCTAATTATATAGTGTATGTTTTAAGACCATAACAAAATTGAGAGGTGTGTTTGTGTGTAAAAACTCACGATTTGATTCTAAAATATTTATGAAAATGTGCTAAAAATAACAAAAATAACAGCAAAGTTCGAGGACACACACTATCTGAATTCAGGAGTCATTGTAAAGCTGCAGTATGTTATTGGAGAAAGGATAGGCACATAGATCAGTGAAACAGAATTGAGAAATTAGAAATAAATATGCACATATACGGTCAATTGATTTTTGACAAAGGTGCAATGGGAATTCAATGAAAAAATAGTATTTTCAATATATAATGATAAAACAAATTTACATTCATAGGCAAAATAATTGCATTCCTACCTCATACCATACAAAAAAAAAAAAAAAAAAACTAGCTCAGAATTAATCACAGGCATAAATGCAATAACTAAAACTATAAAACATCTAGAAGAAAACAGAAGAAAATTTTTATGAGATTGGCTTAGGTGAAATTGTATAGACACAACATCAGAAGAATGAATCATAAAAGAAAAAAATGTAAGAAACTACATCAAAATCAAGGCATTTACTCCTCAAAAGACACTATTAAGAGGACTGTGGCAGACTGGAAGGAACTAATTTCAAGCACATATCACGTAAAATACCTATATCTAGACTGAGCGACTTCACTTTCACTTTTCACTTTCATGCATTGGAGAAGGAAATGGCAACCCACTCCAGTGTTCTTGCCTGGAGAATCCCAGGAATGGCGGAGCCTGGTGGGCCTGGTGGGCTGCCGTCTATGGGGTTGCACAGAGATGGACACGACTGAAGTGACTTAGCAGCAGCAGCAGCAGCAGCAGACTATATCTAGATATAGATGGGACTTTCTTGGTGTCTCAGACAGTAAAGAATCTGCCTGCAATTCAGGAGACCAGGATTCAATTCCTGGATTGGGAAGATCCCCTGGAGAAGGGAATGACAACCCACTCCAGTATTCTTGCCTGGAGAACTCCATGGACAGAGGACCATGGTGGGCTCTAGGGTCACAAAGAGTTAAACACTACCTAATACTTTCACTTTCAGGATACATCTAAAAACTTTTAAAACTCAGTATGAAGATTAATAACAAAAACATAAATAGTAAAATTAAAATATATGTTCTTACAAAAATATTTACAGCAGCCTTATTCATAGTTGCCCCAACCTGGATACAAT
The DNA here is from genome assembly GCF_029378745.1 of Bos indicus. Lineage (NCBI taxonomy): Eukaryota > Metazoa > Chordata > Mammalia > Artiodactyla > Bovidae > Bos > Bos indicus. The sequence goes on along the minus strand of NC_091762.1, from coordinate 64,029,219 downwards.
CCAAATATCCTTCTTCTGAGGAATGGTTGAATGACCTGTGATACATATATGAAATGAAACTTTACTTAGCAATAAAGAGAAAAAAACTTCTGGCATACACAACATGGATGATTCCATAGTGTCCATTCCGTATATTCCAATGTCAGAGTAGTCAAGACTCCAAATGCTACATGCTGCTGCTGCTAAGTCACTTCAGTCGTGTCTGACTCTGTGCAACCCCATAGATGGCAGCCCACCAGGCTCCCCCATCCCTAGGATTCTCCAGGCAAGAACAGTGGAGTGGGTTGCCCTTTCCTTCTCCAATGTATGAAAGTGAAAAGTGAAAGTGAAGTCACTCAGTCGTGTCTGACTCTTAGCGACCCCATGGACTGCAGCCTACCAGGCTCCTCCATCCATGGGATTTTCCAGGCAAGAGTACTGGAGTGGGTTGCCATTGTCTTCTCTGATAGTGTCAAGGGAGTGTGTAATTTTCTTGGTTCTGTCTCACCACTTGTAAGGTTTGAAATGGCAGGCCAGTGTTATAGCTGTTATAGCTTAGTTTTATTTGGCAAATGAAGGATAGAAAGCCCTTGACGTATGAGGGCAGGCAGACACCAAAGGAGAGGCCTCAGTCTGTCTTGGCTTCCTCCTTTTATATGTTTGCCTCCTCTCCACCTTGAGCTTGCCCTATGCAAACTGGGCTAGCCAAGAAGGGGGCATATTTGTTTCATTTGAAGTTCTCACTCCAGTCCATGGATTTTCTTTTGTTCCATTTTTGAAGGCTTGTCCCTTTCTTTGTCTTTTAGCCACTGCTATTTTGGGCTCTTGTTTCCTATTCTAACTACCTAACATTCACATCCCCCCTCAAGAGATGTGAGGCCCAATTCTTTGGGAATAGGGGCATCAAGGTCTCTCTGGCTACTTCCTGCTGAACTGGGATGGTGGGGGGCATTGGGCCTCTCCCTCTTGCTAATCTCAAGCCTCAGGGTCCTCATAGTGGTGTCCATCTAAGGGTGAGTGATATTTTCCATGGTTGGGTGTAGTTTTATATATCCTTCTTGAACTGGCACTGCATGTTGTAGCTTATTGACCTAGGCAGAGACAAAACGGGTTAGACAATTGATAGTACATGGAGCAATCATATGCAGCATCAATATGGTGATAACAGGGATTAGTAAGGGTATTAGCCAACTCCAAATCCCTCTTGCCAGGAGAAGGATCCCCCCCAAAGAGACTGTAGCCACCCTGAGAACTCTACAGCTCATTTTTTGAGATCCTGTAGGATCTGAATGTTTTTCTTGAGGACCATGAAATTTTCTTTAAATTAGATGGAGGTATTTACCCAGAAACAACATGTCTCATTCAAGATGGCTCAAGTCCCTCCTTGTTCAGGAATCAGGAGATCTATCTCCTGTCTATTTTGCAGTGCAACATATGCCAAGCTGTGCTGACTCTTTAGAGCTATTGTGAGAAATCTTATCCCCAGAAATTTGATTTTGGGGTTGTTCATTAGGATGGCACTCATTTGTAGTCCTGAATAGTATCTGAGAGCTTCCAGGGGCTCACAGGTGTATTTTTTTTTTCTTTTTTTTTTTTTCCCTAATTTTATTTTATTTTTAAACTTTACATAATTGTATTAGTTTTGCCAAATATCAAAATGAATCCGCCACAGGTATACATGTGTTCCCCATCCCGAACCCTCCTCCCTCCTCCCTCCCCATACCATCCCTCTGGGCCGTCCCAGTGCACCAGCCCCAAGCATCCAGCATCATGCATCGAACCTGGACTGGCAACTTGTTTCCTACATGATATTTTACATGTTTCATTGCCATTCTCCCAAATCTTCCCACCCTCTCCCTCTCCCACAGAGTCCATAAGACTGTTCTATACATCAGTGTCTCTTTTGCTGTCTCGTACACCGTCACAGGTGTATTGACTGTCCTTTTCTGTTTTCTTCCATGGCCCGACTCATGAGTAGTGAATCCAGAAGTCGTGTCCTGGTACCTTAACTGCTGTAGGGGTAGAAAGTATTACAGGGTAGGGGCCCTTCCATGTGGGCTGGAGTTGAGCCTTTGGGGACCCATCTTTCCAGACTTTAATTAGGACTTGAGTCCCTGACCATATAGTGGTGCCTCTTTAGAATCTTTTGAGTCCTGGTTGACACCCCACAAATGTATATCCTGTTAGAATTGCCCAGTGGCCATAGTATAAGCCTTGGAGGGTCTGAGCCTCTGGATCTAAGAAGAGGTCATTGAAATAAACAAAAGGTCTCCCATAGAGAATCTTATAAGGACTATGACCAACCTGTTTCTTACAGGCAATACAGGTGTGGAGGAGAGCTATTGGTAAGCCTCCTTCCATCCAAGGGAAGTCTCCTGGATTATCTTTCTTATCTCTGATTTTAAGAATTGGTTGGCTCTTTCTACTTTTCATGAAGACTGAGGCCTCCAGGCACAATGGAGATAGTAAGTAATACCCAATGCTTACCCTGTAGATCAGTCAGTAAAGAAACCGCCTGTGATTCTGGAGACCTGGGTTTGATTCCTGGGCTGGGAAGATCCCCTGGAGAAGGAAATGGCAACACACCCCAGTATTCTTGCTTGGAAAATCCCGTAGACAGAAGAGAATGGTAGGCTACAGTCCATAGGTCACAAGAGTTGGACACATCTTAGAACTATCTTTATTTCTTCCAATGCTTTAGAGATCCCTTGGGTGACCTTATTAGTAAATGATGTCCCGCTGTCACTTTGTAATGACCTGGGCAGACCAAATCTTGGAATGATTTCATGGAGCAGTGTTTTTGTTTTTTTTTTTTAACCACCTCTTGAGTGGGCATGGAACAACAGACTGATTCCAAATAGGAAAAGGAGTACGTCAAGGCTGTATATTGTCACCCTGCTTATTTAACTTATATGCAGAATATACCACGAGAAACTCTGGGCTGGAAGAAGCACAAGCTGGAATCAAGATTGCCGGGAGAAATATCAATAACCTCAGATATGCAGATGGCACCACCCTTATGGCAGAAAGTGAAGAGGAACTCAAAAGCCTCTTGATGAAAGTGAAAGAGGAGAGTGAAAAAGTTGGCTTAAAGCTCAACATTCAGAAAACTAAGATCATGGCATCTGGTCCCATCACTTCATGGGAAATAGATGGGGAAACAGTAGAAACAGTGTCAGACTTTATTTTTCTGGGCTCCAAAATCACTGCAGATGGTGACTGCAGCCATGAAATTAAAATACACTTACTCTTTGGAAGGAAAGTTATGACCAACCTAGATAGCACATTAAAAGGCAGAGACATTACTTTGCCAACAAAGGTCCGTCTAGTCAAGCCTATGGTTTTTCCAGTGGTCATGTATGGATGTGAGAGTTGGACTGTGAAGAAGGCTGAGCGCCAAAGAATTGATGCTTTTGAACTGTGGTGTTGGAGAAGACTCTTGAGAGTCCTTTGTACTGCAAGGAGATCCAACCAGTCCATTCTAAAGGAGATCAGCCCTGGGATTTCTTTGGAAGGAATGATGCTAAAGCTGAAATTCCAGTACTTTGGCCACCTCATGCGAAGAGTTGACTCATTGGAAAAGACTCTGATGCTGGGAGGGATTGGGGGCAGGAGGAGAAGGGGACAACAGAGGATGAGATGGCTGGATGGCATCACTGACTCGATGGACATGAGTCTGAGTGAACTCCGGGAGTTGATGGACAGGGAGGCCTGGCGTGCTGCGATTCATGGGGTTGCAAATAGTAGGACACGACTGAGCGACTGATCTGATCTGATCTGATCTGATCCCTCATAAGAATCTAAGTGAACACTGGCAAACTTTTGTAGGGCCTCTTTTAGATGTTCCAGAAAGGCAATGGGGTTCTAGTTGGACTCCTGAGTTATTGCTGAGACCAGGTACAGTCTCACAATTAATAGGCTTCCTTCAATTTCTGTAGGTGGACTTCCTTAGGGGTGAGTCTTTCTGAAGTTTATCCTACCCAGTACTGTTGCAACCTGAGAGCCAGGCGTCCCCAACTCAGGGTGCTAATCCCCAGGCAGGCTGAGGCATGACAACCTCCTGGAGATCAAATCCCCAGGCAGGTTGAGGCATGTCGGCCTCCCAACAATTGGGTCCCTGGGCAGGTTGAGGCACGTCAACTGCCTGGAACCCCTGGACTGGTGGATCCCCGAGCAGGTTGAGGCATGATAACCTCCCAAGGATGAGATCCCTAGGCTGGTCAAGGCAGATCAACCTGCTGGGACCCCATACTGGAGCTGGGCATCCCCAAAGTCTCCAGCATAACTAGTACTGGGTAGGATGAAGGGGTTGCAATCTTAACTTATTGCTTGTTGTCTACCACAGATGGGAACAGGTACCATGATATAAAGCAATCCAAACCTGTGCCCTGAGACTTGGAACGTGGACAGACAGCCATAAGCCTTATCCTCTTATTGCTCTGAGGGAATGTAAGTCACTGATTTCTTCCCCTAGTCTTCCATAGGAGCAGTTTAGGGTGTTTCCAATGATAAACATTTCACTGTCATAGACCCATTAGGTAGTGGCTTCCCTGGTGGCTCAGAAGGTAAAGCATTTGCCTGCAATGCGAGAGACCCAGGTTTGATTCCTGGGCCAGGAAGATCCCCTGGAGAAGGAAATGGCAATCCACCCCGGCACGCTTGCCTGGAAAATCCCATGGACGGAGGAGGCTGTTGGCTACAGTCCATGGGGTTGCAAAGAGTCGGACACGACTGAGCGACTTCAGTTTCACTTCCACTTTTCACTTTAGGTAATAACAGAAGTAATGACACAGGAGTGGGTTATCTGGTCCTGTTGGAGCATTGAAATAATTGATATTTCTCCCAGCAATCTTGATTCCAGCTTGTGTTTCTTCCAGTCCAGCATTTCTTATGATGTACTCTGCATACGAATTAAATAAACAGGGTGACAATATACAGCCTTGACATACTCCTTTTCCTATTTGGAACCAGTCTGTTGTTCCATGTCCAGTTCTAACTGTTGCTTCCTGACCTGTATACAAATTTCTCAAGAGGCAGATCAGGTGGTCCGGTATTCCCATCTCTTTCAGAATTTTCCACAGTTTATTGTGATCCACACAGTCAAAGGCTTTGGCATAGTCCATAAAGCAGAAATAGATGTTTTTCTGGAACTCTCGCTTTTTCCATGATCCAGCGGATGTTGGCAATTTGATCTCTGGTTCCTCTGCCTTTTCTAAAACCAGCTTGAACATCAGGAAGTTCACGGTTCACATATTGCTGAAGCCTGGCTTGGAGAATTTTGAGCATTACTTTACTAGCGTGTGAGATGAGTGCAATTGTGCGGTAGTTTGAGCATTCTTTGGCATTGCCTTTCTTTGGGATTGGAATGAAAACTGACCTTTTCCAGTCCTGTGGCCACTGCTGAGTTTTCCAAACTTGCTGGCATATTGAGGGCAGCACTTTCACAGCATCATTTTTCAGGATTTGGAATAGCTCAACTGGAATTCTATCACCTGCACTAGCTTTGTTCATAGTGATGCTTTCTAAGGCCAACTTGACTTCACATTCCAGGATGTCTAGCTCTAGATCAGTGATCACACCATCGTGATTATCTGGGTCATGAAGATCTTTTTTTGTACAGTTCTTCTGTGTATTCTTGCCATCTCTTCTTAATATCTTCTGCTTCTGTTACGTCCATACAATTACTGTCCTTTATCAAGCCCATCTTTGCATGAAATGTTCCTTTGGTATCTCTGATTTTCTTGAAGAGATCTCTAGTCTTCCCATTCTGTTGTTTTCCTCTGTTTCTTTGCACTGATTGCTGAAGAAGTCTTTCTTATCTCTTCTTGCTATTCTTCAGAACTCTGCATTCAGATGTTTATATCTTTCCTTTTCTCCTTTGCTTTTTGCTTCTCTTCTTTTTGCAGCTATTTGCAAGGCCTTCCCAGACAGCCATTTTGCTTTTTTGCATTTCTTTTCCATGGGGATGGTCTTGATCCCTGTCTCCTGTACAATGTCACGAACCTCATTCCATAGCTCATCAGGCACTCTATCTATCAGATCTAGGCCCTTAAATCTATTTCTCACTTCCACTGTATAATCATAAGGGATTTGATTTAGGTCATACCTGAATGGTCTAGTGGTTTTCCCTACTTTCTTCAATTTAAGTCTGAATTTGGCAATAAGGAGTTCATGGTCTGAGCCACAGCTCCTGGTCTTCTTTCTGCTGACTGTATAGAGCTTCTCCATCTTTGGCTGCAAAGAATATAATCAATCGGATTTCGGTGTTGACCATCTGGTGATGTCCATGTATAGAGTCTTCTCTTGTGTTGTTGGAAGAGGGTGTTTGTTATGACCAGTGCATTTTCTTGGCAAAACTCTATTAGTCTTTGCCCTGCTCCATTCCATATTCCAAGGCCAAATTTGCCTGTTACTTCAGGTGTTTCTTGATTTCCTACTTTTGCATTCCAGTCCCCTATAATGAAAAAGACATATTTTTTGGGTGTTAGTTCTAAAAGGTCTTGTAGGTTTTCATAGAACCGTTCAACTTCAGCTTTTTCAGCATTACTGGTTGGGGCAGAGACTTGGATAACTGTGATATTGAATGGTTTGCCTTGGAAACGAACAGAGATCATTCTATTGTTTTTGAGATTGCATCCAAGTACTGCATTTCGGAGTCTTTTGTTGACCATGATGGCTACTCCATTTCTTCTGAGGGATTCCTGCCCGCAGTAGTATATATAATGGTCATCTGAGTTAAATTCACCCATTCCAGTCCATTTCAGTTCGCTGATTCCTAGAATGTCGGCATTCACTCTTGCCATCTCCCAGATGGGCTCAGGATAAGAGCATGAAACAGGAAGGAAGGTTGCAGGGCACAACTTCTGAAAGAATGACATAGCCCAAGGGCTTAACACAAACTGATTAAAACCAAATGGGTGGAAGATGATAGACAAGTCAAATGCAGCTAAACTTTGATCCTCAATCTGCAAGCTAAGTGACACACCCATGAGGCACCATGACTATTTCAAGGCACTATCAAAAGACCAAGGAGTGGGTGGTTCTCCAATTGTTGGAATGATCCTCCCACTCATTAGCATATTAAATCACCCAGCCCAGGAAAACCAACCACAGGACATTCCATAGCCAAGGGCACTCTCCTTCTGTGATGGCCCACGCCCTGTGGAGTATGCTGCTACTGCTGCTAAGTCACTTCAGTCCTGTCCGACTCTGTGTGATCCCATAGATGGCAGCCCACCAGGCTCCCCCGTCCCTGGGATTCTCCAGGCAAGAACACTGGAGTGGGTTGCCATTTCCTTCTCCAATGCATGAAAGTGAAAAGTGAAAGGGAAGTCCCTCAGTCATGTCCAACCCTCAGCGACCCCATGGACTGCAGCATACCAGGCTCCTCCATCCATGGGATTTTCTGCTTTTCTCTAAATCTGAACAAATTTGGCTACTACCTTTGGCTGTGTCTCTCACTGATTTTTTTTTTTTTTTTTTTTCCAATTAGACATCAAGAACCTGAGCTTCATTAGGTCCTGAAACTGGGCATAGTGGGTTTTGGCCGGGCTCAAGTTGCAATCAATGGCAACCCACTCCAGGAATCTTGCCTGGAAAATTCCATGGATGGATGAACCTCGTAGACTACAGTCCATGAGGTCGCAAAGAGTCTGACATGACTGAGCGACTCTGCTTTCTTTTCTTCTTTTCAAGTTGCAGTCAGATACAACTGAGTGAATAAGCATAGCACAGAGTCCCTGTCTCTTGGGTTTGAATCCCATCTTAGGTAAACAGTTTCAAACAAAATTTTTCCACTTCAGGAAAGATGATGACCTGCCCAACACTTGGTAAACAGTGGCATAGATGGAGAGAGGAGGTGAAGGACAGGAGGAAAAAGTAGTGGGAAAAACATGATGAGGAATCCCCTTCATAGCTTGTTGGAAAATGTGCTAAATCCCTGACTTGTGCCCACAATTTTTATTGACCTTGTCGACTAAAAAAAGATGTACAACTTGAGAGTTGTGAGTTTTATTTGAGGCAAAATGAGGACTGCAGCCTTGGAGGCAGCATTTCAGATAGCTCTGAGAGACTGCTCCAAAGTGGCAGTGGGGGAAAGTCAATTTATAAGGTTTTGGTGAAGGGGGAGTTCAATATCATTAAGCATTTATTTTACAAAAAGTTTGTTGCTAGTCATGAGGACCTGATGTCACCATGAAGGGATTTAGTGCTTTTCTAGATATGAGGAGATGCAAGGATTGAGATGATAAAAACTGTTTCTAAACATACCCAACTATCCACCAGATTCCCTGGAGCACAGAGTGCTTCACTACACCCTGAACTCCCTCAGGGATTGTTGTTGAAGGTCAACAGCTATAGCAGCATGGGGTTCAATCTCCATAGAGGCAATGGAAAATGTCTTTGTTGTTCAGTCACTGGCAATGCTCTTGGTAAGTGTCAATTTGTAGTTGACAACCTGATCCTTGGCACAAAGAAAATTAAGAACAGAAGAACCCTCAACCACTTGGGCAACAGCTACTAAGGCACAGCAGATAGTAGAGCCTTCAAGACAGATAGGGAATAGCCCCTGCCAGAGTCCCTCAATTGCACCCACTGCTGCTCACCTGTTCACAGGGGGTTCAAGGAAACAAGAAACAATAGACAGTAAAGGAATTAAGATTTTGTTACCCATGTGTCCTTCCATATCATTTCTGTCCTTTACTGTGCCCATCTTTGCATGAAATGTTCCCTTGGTATCTCTAATTTTCTTGAAGAGCTCTCTAGCCTTTCCCAATCTATTGTTGTCCTCTGTTTCTTTGCACTGATCACTGAAGAAGGCTTTCCTATCTCTCCTTGCTATTCTTTGGAACTCTGCATTCAAATGGGTATATCTTTCATTTTCTCCTTTGACTTTAGCTTCTCTTCTGTTCTCAGCTATTTGTAAGCCCTCCTCAGACAACAATTTTGCCTTTTTGCTTTTATTTTTCTTGGGGATGGTCTTGATCACTGTCTCCTGTAAAATGTCACAAACCTCCATCCGTGGTTCTTCAGGCACTCTATCAGACCTAATCACTGGAATCTATTTGTCATTTCCACTGTATAACTGTAAGGTATTTGATTTAAGTCATACCTGAATGGTCTAGTGGCTTTCCCTCCTTTTTTCAATTTAAGTCTGAATTTTGTAATAAGGAGATCATGATCTGAACCACAGTTGGCTCCTGGTCTTTTTTTTTTGCTGACTATATAGAGCTTCTCCATCTTTGGCTGCAAATATAATCAAGCTGATTTCAGTGTTGACCATTTGGTGATATCCATGTGTACAGTCTTCTCTTGGGTTATTGTAAGAGGGTGTTTTCTATGACCAGTGAGTTCTCTTAAAAAAACTCTGTTAGGCTCTGCCCTGCTTCATTCTGTACTCCAAAGCCAAACTTGCCTGTTACTCCAGGTATCTCTTGACTTTCTACTTTATATTCCAGTCCTCTATGATGAAAAGGACATCTTTTTTGGGTATTAGTTCTAGCAGGTCCTGTAGGTCTTCATAGACCATTTCAACTTCAGCTTATTCAGTATTACTGATTGGGGCAGGACTTGGATTAATGTACTATTGAATGTTTTGCCTTGGAAATGAAGCAGAGATCATTCTGTTGTTTGAGACTGCATCCAAGTACTGGACTTCAGACTCTTTTGCTGACTATAAGGGCTACTCCATTTCTTCTAAGAGATTCTTGCCCACAGTAGTAGTTATAGTGGTCATCTGAGTTAAATTCACCCATTCCAGTCCATTATAGATCACTGGTTCCTAAATGTTGATGTTCACTCTTGCCATCTCCTGTTTGATCACTTCAAATTTGCTTTGATTCATGGACCTAACATTCCAGGTTCCTATGCAATATTGTTCTTTACAGCATCAGATTGTATTTCCATTACTGGTCACATCCACAACTAGGTTTGTTTTTGTTTTGGCTCTGTCTCTTCATTCTTTCTAGAGTAATTTCTCCACTGTTCTCCAGAAGCATATTGGGCACCTACTGACCCGGGGAGTTCATCTTTCAGTGTCCTACCTTTTTGGCTTTTCACCCTGTTCATGGGGGGTTCTCAAGGTAAGAATAATGAAGTGATTTGCCATTGCCTTCTCCAGTGGACCATGTTTTGTCAGAACTCTCCACCATGACCCATCCATCTTGGGTGGCCCTGCACGGCATGGCTCATAGTTTCAACAAGTTAGACAAAGCTGTGGTGCAAGTGATCAGTTTGATAAGTTTTCTGTGATTGTGGTTTTCATTCTGTCTGCCCTCTGATGGGTAAGGATAACAGGCTTATGGAAGCTTCCTGACAGAGCAGAAGATACTCCTAACAGAAATAGAAAACATTAAGAAGAGGTGGAAAGAATACAGACAGTTCAGTCACTCAGTCATGTCTGACTCTTTGCGACCCCATGTACTGCAGCACGCCAGGCCTACCTGTCCATCACCAACTCCTGGAGCTTACTCAAACTCATGTCCACTGAGTTGGTGATGCCATCCAATCATCTCATCCTCTGTCAACCCCTTCTTCTCCCACCTCCAATCTTTCCCAGCATCAGGGTCTTTTCTAGTGAGTCAGCTCTTCACATCAGGTGGCCAAAGTATTGGAGTTTCAGCTTCAGCATCAGCTCTTCCAATGTATATTCAGGACTGATTTCCTTTAGGATGGACAGGTTGGATCTCCTTGCAGTCCAAGGGACTCTCAAGAGTCTTCTCCAATACCACAGTTCAAAAGCATCAATTCTTCAGTGCTCAGCTTTCTTTATAGTCCAATTCTCACATCCATACAAAAATACTGGGAAAACTATATCTTTGACTAGATGGACCTTTGTTGGTAAAGCAATTCTGCTTTTTAATATGCTGTCTAGGTTGGTCATAGCCTTTCTTCCAAGGAGTAAGCATCTTTTAATTTCATGGCTACAGTCACCATCTGCAGGGATTTTGGAACCCCAAAAAATGAAGTCTCTCATTGTTTTCCCATTTATTTGCCATGAAGTGATGGGACCAGACGCCATGACCTTAGTTTTCTGAATGTTGAGTTTTAAGCCAACTTTTTCACTATCCTCTTTCACTTACATCAAGAGGCGTGAATACCCAGAAGAACTGTACAAAAAAGATCTTCATGACCCTGATAACCATGATGGTGTGATCACTCACCTGGCACCGGACATCCTGGAATGCGAAGTCAGGTGGGCCTTAGGAAGCATCACTATGAACAAAGCTAGTGGAGGTGATAGAATTCCAGTTGAGCTATTTCAAATCCTAAAAGATGATGCTGTGAAAGTGCTGCATTCAATATGCCAGCAAATTTGGAAAACTCAGCAATGGCCACAGGACTGGAAAAGGTCAGTTTTCATTCCAATCCCAAAGAAAGGCAATGCCAAAGAAGGTTCAAAGTACCACACTATTGCACTCATCTCACACACTAGCAAAGTAATGCTCAAAATTTTCCAAGCCAGGCTTCAATAGTATGAGAACCATGAACTTCCAGATGTTTAAGCTGGATTTATAAAAGGCCAAGGAACCAGAGATCAAATTGCCAACATCTGTTGGATCATTGAAAAAGCAAGAGAGTTCCAGAAAAACATCTATCTGCTTTATTGACTATGCCAAAGCCTTTGACTGTGTGGATCACAATAAACTGTGGAAAATTCTTAAAGAGATGGGAATACCAGACCACCTGACCTGCCTCTTGAGAAATCTGTATGCAGGTCAGGAAGCAACAGTTAGAACTGGACCTGAAACAACAGACTGGTTCCAAATCATGAAATGAGTATGTCAAGGCTGTATATTGTTACCCAGCTTTTTTAACTTATATGCAGAGTACATCATGCGAAATGCTGGGCCAGATGAAGCACAAGCTGGAATCAGGATTTCCAGGAGAAATATCAATAAACCCAGTTATGCAGATGACACCACCCTTACGGCAGAAAGCAAATTAGAACTAAAGAGGACTCTTGATGAACGTGAAAGAGGAGAGTGAAAAAGTTGGCTCAAAACTCAACATTCAGAAAACTAACATCATGGCATCTATCTCCATTACTTCATGGCAAATAGATGGGGAAACAATGGAAACTGAGAAACTTTATTTGGGGGTGGGGGGGGCTCCAAAAACTCTTCAGATAGTGACTGCATCCGTGAAATTAAAAGCTTGCTCCTTGGAAGAAAAGCTATGACCAACCTAGACAGCATATTAAAAAGCAGAGACATTACTTTGCCAACAAAGGTCCATCTAGTCAAAGCTATGGTTTTTCCAGTAGTCATGTATGGATGTGAGAGCTGGACTATAAAGAAAGCTGACTGCCAAAGAATTGATGCTTTTGTACTAAGGTGTTGGAGAAGACTCTGGAAAGTCCCTTGCAAGGGTATCCAACCAGTCCATCCTAAGGAATCAGTCCTGAATATTCATTGGAAGAGCTGATGCTGAAGCTGAAAGTCCATTACTTTGGCCTTCTAATGCAAAGAACTAACTCATTTGAAAAGACCTTAATGCTGGGACAGATTGTAGGCAGGAGAAAGGGACTACAGAGACAGTTGAATGGCAACACTGACTCAATGGACATTTTTGTGATGCACAGGGAAGGCTGCCGTGTTGCAGTCACATGGGGAGAAATAGCAAGTCATGCCAGACAGGACCGGCCGTGTGACTGAACTGAACTGACTGCCTTCCAGCCATTGGAGTGATGACCTCTTATCTTAACCAGAGGTCTTCTGGAATCTGAGAGTGAACCACATGAGATTTCTGCTGAGTTTGTTTTTGCTTTCCCTGTTTTCAGCACTCTGGGCTTCTTGTCACTTCTACTACACTGGGTCTTCCTCACTTTCAGCTTCCACTAAGGGAGTTTTGCTGAGTTGGGCTTCTGCTATGCTTGGTCTCCGCTTCACAGGGGCCAAGCCTAGGTTGTTTCAGCCAGGTTAAATCTGAGAAATGAAACCAGAAATGTTGGTGGAGTGTGGAATTTCCTCTCTCTTGCCGCAGCAAAGATTTGCAATGGCAGACAAGTGTTATAGCTCGGTTACAGCTTAGTTTTATTTGGCAAGCAAAGGAAAGCTCATCCTTGAGGTGTGAAAGCGGGCTGACCCCAAAGGAGAGGCCTCAATCTGTCTTGGCTTCCCCCTTTTATACATTTGTCTCCTCCCCACCTTGAGCCTGCCCTATGCAAATTGGTCTAGCCAAGAAGGGTCATATTTGTTTCACCTGAAGTCCATGGATTCTCTTTTGTTCTGCTTTTGCAGGCTTTTCCCTTTCTTTGTCATTTAGCCACCACTATTTTGGACTGCTTTTTCCTATTCTAACTACCTAACAACAGTAAAGCCATTAATAGTAACTGACTATATATAACTATTTCTTCAGTGACACTATGACAATCAAAAGTTTTTTAACATTCCATGATTGTAGTTTTTTGAAAATTTTCACATGGAAATTTTGCATAGTTGTGTGCATTTATCAAATCATAATTTGGATCAGATGTATCATTATACATAATACAGAAACATGAAGAGAAAATGCCTCTCATTTTTTCTACAAACAAATTTTATAAATAAAACTTATGTTTCAGTTACAGAACAAATTACAGCATATAACCAAGAATATTCAAAGATAAGAAAAAGAAGAAATAAAAGTATTTAACAATAAGATACAGCAGAGAACTTTTAAGCCTGTATTTCCAAATCCATCCAAGAGCTATAGGAAAGATAGGAGCCTTCAGATATAAGCTTTCATTATTAAAAACCACTGGGAGCCATTGTAAGAAGACAAACCTGTTTTACTTAACAGCCCTTTGGGGGCTAAGGTATTTATGTTAAGATTACATACATCTCCTTTTTGTTTCCTTTACCTGATTATCAGTACATAGCCTGCAGTTCCATAGCTATCTTTTTTATCAGCTATTCACAACATTTTTGTTGTCACAAATTCACTAGATAATTGGTCTTTCTGCCTTAATTGATTTGAAATACATGTCATTTCAAAACTAAAGGACAATGGACTCAATTTCTAATGACAGGCAAGTACGGTTTTCAAAGGTTGAGTTGATGGAGTTTTGACTAGACAAATGAGCTATTAAGGTCCTTTAAACAATTCATTAGTTGCTAATGGTTTTAGGGACATCTGTTGATGACACTGAAGTTGACCAATTTTAGGTACAACTTTACTGCTGGGAAATTCAACTACCAAATCACTCAGATTTAAATGAGGTTAATGCCTGCATGTCTATCTTCTTTGTAGAACACAGCTTCTGGTCTTTCCTTGTCATCCTTTGTGCCAAAACAACAAAATAATAAAATGTGAAGAGTAAAGTTAATATTTTTTTTAACTTAAAAAATTTACACAAATGACAAATTAATTTTGCATTCAGTTCAGTTCAGTTCAGTCGCTCAGTCCGACTCTTTGCGACCCCATGAATTGCAGCATGCCAGGCCTCCCTGTCCATCACCAACTCCCAGAGTTTACCCAAACTCATGTCTATCGAGTTGGTGATGCCATCCAGCCATCTCATCCTCTGTCGTCCATTTTTCCTCCTGCCCCCAATCCCTCCCAGCATCAGAGTCTTTTCCAATGAGTCAACTCTTCGCATGAGGTGGCCAAAGTACTGGAGTTTCAGCTTTAGCATCATTCCTTCCAAAGAACACCCAGGGCTGATCTTTTCTGTAAGTTTAGAGACTACATAAATTAACATTTTTGGTACTATAAAGCTTTAATGCTCAAAAGGAGAAACAAAAAATTCATCCTTCCAAATGTAATCATGTATGTAAAAATAATGCATGTCTTTATTTTTTCTAACATATTAATTTGGATTCAATATCCATTCCACAGCCTTTGTCATTTTTGATGTGCCTATTCTTCAGTGGGTTTCACAGGTGACACTAGTGGTAAAGAACCTGCCTGCCTATGCAGGAGGTGCAAGACACTCAAGTTTAATCCCTGGGTCAGAAAGATCCCCTGGAGAAGGAAATGGAAATCCACACCAGTATTCTTGCCTGGAGAATCCCATGGACAGAGGAGCCAGGCAGGCTACAGTCCATGGGGTTACAAAGAGTCAGACACGACTGACGCAATTTAGCAATCTCAGCGAAGGCAAGACACTTAGATCACATCCAGTGCTAACATATGGGGAAACCTCTCTCTCCATCTTTTGTCAGTTCTCATGAATACATTGCCCATATTCCCTGAATATTATTATCCCATTTGACATGTTCCCTTCAGGTCTGATACCAATGCATTTATCAGGTCATGATACTCTTTTCCCTCTGAAGCCTAGCTCTCTGTCTGAGAAGTTGCCAGGGTATAAAATGCTGGAGTCAACCAGACGTGGATTTGACCCTTGACTCTACTGTTTAACTGTTGTGTGACCTTGAACAACTCGCTTCATCATTCCAAGCCTTAACTTCTTCAGCTCTAATACGGGTAATAAAAAATTACCAAATTGACTGCTGTCACCATGTTGTGGTGCTGAATAGGAAAATATATGTAAATCACTTAGCATGCTGCCAAACACATTGTAATGAAGTTAAGCTATTTGGTAGTTATGTATATATTTATCAGCATTAGTTCTTCTTCGACGATATTGACACAGATCATTGTAAAAACAAAATAAGTAAACAAAAAGCAAACCACAGAAATAGCGTGCATGACTTGGTTCATCACAAGTATTTATGCAGCATCTTGATACAGCATCTATAATGTGAAAATAATGAGCAATTGTAACAGAATAAATGGAATAAGAGATACTGTCCCTTCTCTCAAGAACCTTATAATACAACCAAAGAGACAAACATATACCTCCCAAATGACTGCATGTATGCAAGTTTAACATTGTGTATGAAGTGCTAATGGAATGTTATTGCATGGATTCCCAGAATAAAGTTTAAAATAATTCTTAGATGATAGGTTGAAGCTTAGGCATAGAAGCACTAGTTGAAGAATGTAGACAAAAAATAATTTTTTTGGTTTTGTTGCTGTTTTTGAGACTCTGAGCATGATGAACACAAACAAAACAGATTTCTGAAGGACAAAAAGGAATTAGTAAAGTAGATAATGAGTGATCACAAATGTAGGAGGAGAACAGAGAAAATAAGACAGAAAGATTTAATCAAGTGTCAAATGCATCCTAGATGCCATATATGACAGATACCAAAACAAAAAGCAAAGCAAAAATAAAAATAAAGACCTTTGGATTTTTGGTTGAATTGCTTGGAGCACAGAGCAGAGAATCTTCTTCTTTCAGTACCGTTAGCTCCAGGTTGATGAACAGGTTTTATTTTATCAGAAACACGGACTGAGCCTCTACTTATGCCAGGCTAATAATAGTACAGTAACAGTAATGAGAAGCTGGCAAAAGTATAAAGGCCCTTTGATATAATATTTTGTCAAATGAGATGGAAAAAGGGCTTCCTTTTCTTTCAGAAATTAAATCTCTTAACCCAGATTCAATGAATATGCTTCTAAGAAGTGATTCCATTAGAAAGAATAGTGGTATTAGCACCTAAGAAAAAGACACTTGAGATTGGAGAGACCCTTCTGTGTCCCAATATCCACCATGCAAAGAAGAAAATTCTACTATAGCTGCATAACCCAGCCTTTCACCTGCTGTTTTGCTTGAGTCTACACCAAGACACCTACTTATTTCCTGAAAGGAGCCCTAACTAAAGAAAGCAAGACAATGCTTTTAAGTTTTTCCTAAACTTGATATATTAAAGGCCGTTCAGTAGACTCCTTGGAGAAGCTATTATGGAAATTAAAATGCCCTTTTAAAAATCAAATAAGTCCCTACTAGAGTTATGTTCCATCTCTATGCCATTTTGCTTCCCTATAAAAAAAAAAAAAAAAAAAAAGCTTATGGATAATGTTCACTGCACTGGGAATATCCAAAGCAATGAATGGCTTTTAGAGTTGATTAAATGCTAAAGTGAGGCTTTTTGATAACCATGAGAGCTGACTATTGTAAGTGTACTCTAGTGTCATGAATATTACTGCTAATACATGATAAGATTTTTAAAAGGACATAATAAAGTATAATAAAGAATAGATCACTTCCTTCCCTTTTGAGGTTTGGAAAGAGCTATCTTCTTTTCCTTTGGTCTTTACAGTGGTATTAATAGCAAAAGGGGAGTCCTTTTAAAGTGAGTGACTTGAGCAAGGAGGTTATATAATGAGATTAATAACTTAAAGGAGTGGACTGTGCAATAGTCCATGGTGAGACCAAAGATGTTTTAATATCAAAAAGGGCTTTGTGGCTTGCTGGGGAGAATACAATTTAACATTTGAGGGCTGAGATTGACAGAATCTTTTGTTGATTAATAATGGTGGGTGCATCTTTCTGAAAACTGATGAGCTTAGGAGATTGTGAGAAGAGCATTTTATAGTACTGAGACTATATTAATATAAAAATATAATAAGTAGAGGATTATAATGAAATGAACTATTACACTTTGAGTCAATGTTTCAAATTATATTTCAGTTAGGAAAAGTGAAATCTACATATTTAAACAAACGTGTATTCAAAGGATAATGGATTCATAATGGTCAATAGTGTTTTTGGCAGGGAGGGACTATAGTATTATTACATCTAAAATACATAATGTATATTTTACTTTCCTTATATTAAGTAGATATGTTTATACCTTGTATTATATTTATATTACTAAAGACATCAATCATCAGTGCTTTACTGATCATCTTCTAAGCATTATATTTGAATTTTACCAGCGTGATTTTATTAAAAATTTTCAACAGTTCAATAATATTTATAAGTTGTAAGTGTAAGAATTAAGACTCAAACTCAAACTTCAAAGTCCAAGACATATATTTGTTTTTATACATTAATATCTCTAATACATTTTTAAAATATATTAATTTCCAGAGGACTGATAATTAAATAGGGGAGAAGGCACTAATCTCTGTAAAGCTGCAGTAGATAGTTCAATAATACATTGGTGGAGTAAGAGAACACACAGATGACCTCCTTCTACATACACATCAGAAATACACTTACATGCAGAGAAATTCTCACTGAAAACAAACCTGAGACTGGTAGAAATTCTCTTATATAATTAAAGTGAAAAGTGAAAGTGAAGTCGCTCAGTCCTGTCCGACTCTTTGTGACCCCGTGGACTGTAGCCTACCAGGCTCCTCCGTCCGTGGGATTCTCCAGGCAAGAATACTGAGGTGGGTTGCCATTTCCTTCTCCAGGGGATCTTCCCAACCTAGGGATTGAATCTGGGTCTCCCGCATCACGGGCAGACGCTGTAACCTCTAAGCCACCAGGAAAGCCCCTTATATAATTAAGACTTTAGTAAAGATATACACAGATTGGGTAGGAAGGGAAAAGAATTAGGTTGGTCCTATGTCTTAGAAGGGGGATTATACAGAGACCCTCCCTGGGCAGGCAGAGAGGTGGGGGTGGGGGTGACTCAAACCACCTATTGGGTGGCCCAGCCCTGAAGTCAGACACTGGTAGGATAAATCCCCTTAGTCAGTTTCAAAACCAGTGGGACTGATAGCATAACTGTAAGCCTAGGCTCCACTCCTGAAGAGCACACATATTTTACTCTAGAAAATGGAAGGAAACAGGCTGAAACTGCCTGGAACCCCAGCTGGATTTCTGTGACCACTCCAATGTGCTCCCCAGCCCAAGTTGAGTACCCACTTAGGATCACTTGCTCTGAGCACAGCTTCACAATAGAGTGAAGACTGCTTCAGCTGAAGAAAATTCATTGTTGTATTGCTAGCTCAGACCCACTATGGTATCCCAACAAGGCAAGGTCAGCCATTTCTGGCAGTCACAAGGGGCAATGAATCAGATGCAGTCCAGAACTCTGAAGCTGAGACCATCCAGCATGCAAGCCAGCCCATGCTGAGTACATGTCTCAGCCCCTCTTGCTTGGTGACTCACACTTGGCTCTGGCTGTAGCCACTCCACCTACAGCCATGCCTCCTACCAAGGTGATTGGTAGGAGGTGATATCACCCAGGATATGCTGGGTGATTCCTCACAGCATATCCTATAGGAAGACATGAGTCATGCTCACATCAGATACAACTCTTCCACCAAAGCCACTGGGTAGACACAGATTGTATAGGGACACTGCCACATAAGGACACCACATCAAGACCCCGGTAGGTAGCTGTTTCAACTAATTTCACAGAGGCAGAAAGTTAAGCAAAATGAGAAGACAGAGGAAGTTGTTTCAAATGAAAAAACACTGAAAAAACAATTAGAGAAACAGATAATTCACCAGTTGAGATCAAAGCAGTACAGTACTGGCACAAAAACAGACACATAAATCAGGGCAACAGAGAGCCAGAAATAAACTCATACAACACGATCAATTAATGTAAGACAAAGGAGGCAAGAATATATAAGAGATAAAAGACAGTCTCTTCAATAAGTAATGCTGGAGAAACTGGACAGCTACATGTAAAAGAATGAAATTAGAACATTGTCTAATATCATATACAAACATAACCTCAAGATGGATTAAAGATTTAAATATAAGATTGGAATTCATATAACTGCTAGAAGAAAACAGGCCAAACATCCTTTGGCATACATTACAGTAACATTTTTTTTCTTGATTTGTGTTCCAACGCAAAGGAAATAGAAAAATAAACAAATGGGATCTAATTTAACTTAAAAGCTCTTGCACAGCAAAGGAAACCACTGGGAAAATGAAATGACAACCTACTGAAGGGGGACATATTTACAAATGATATTACGTATAAGGGGTCAATATTCAACATAAACAAACAGTTCATACAATTTAGTACCAAAAAATGACCCACTTAAAAATGGGCAGAAGGCCTGAATACACAGTTTCCAAAGAAGATATGCAGATAACCAGTAGGCACATAAAAAGTAAATATTATATTAACATTGAGAATTTTTGTTTAAAATTTTATGATTATTGCCTGGTCATCAAAAGGGCTTTTTTTAGATGCATAAAAAGTGGGGCATAAGTAAATTATCCCTGAAGCAGAAGAAAGGACTGTTCTCCCACTATTGTCAACAAGTGGAGGTGTTTTGCACATAAAGCAAAACAACTTTCTCACAAATGCATGCTTTTCACTGGTAGACAGTGAGGGGTTGCTACAGAAGTTAAACATATGACCTGGCAAGTATTTGATTTGGGGCTTTCCATACAGATAATTTAGTAGGCTAGCTATCAGGAGTGTGAGGGAAAGGATAAAAAGCTGCATTTTTCTTTCTGACTTCTGACCCTGACTCCAAACATTGGTCCTAAAACTAATTAAGTTTTCAAGCTTCTGCAGTGGTACATAAGGCCCTATTTTCTGTTTTTCACAAATGTTAGGTCTTATGTTTACTATTAGTACCTTCCTAGCTTTTATGTTTTCCTTCTTTGGTTTCTCTTTTGCATTCATTCTTTTCTTGTATTAGGTCTTTTTACTATTATGTTCTTGTAATTTCTTTGTAAATATATTTTGTTTTTTAAACTTTATTGAGATATAGTTGATTTACAATATTGGGTTAGTTTCAGGTGTACAGCCAAGTGAACCAGTGTGTACGTGTGTGTATGCGCACGTGTGTATGTATATATTCTTGTTTATTTTGTGCTACAGGTTATTATAAGATATTGCGTATACTTGCCTGTGCTATATAGTAGGGCCTCCTGTTTGGTTATATATTTTATATATGATTGCATAATTTAATCCCAAATTCCTAATTTGTCCCTTTCTTTCCCTTTGGTAACCATATGTTTATTTTCTATGTCTATGGGTCTATTTAGTTGTGTAAATAAATTAATTTGTATCATTTTTTTAGATTCCACCTATGCTGCTACTGCTGCTAAGTCGCTTCAGTCGTGTCCGATTCTGTGCGACTCCATAGACGGCAGCCCATGAGGCTTCCCCATCCCTGGGATTCTCCAGGCAAGAATACTGGAGTGGGTTGCCATTTCCTTCTCCAATGTATGAAAGTGAAAGTGAAGTCGCTCAGTCATGTCCGACTCTTAGCGACCCCATGGACTGCCCCCTACCAGGCTCCTCCATCCATGGGATTTTCCAGGCAAGAGTGCTGGAGTAGGGTGCCATTGCCTTCTCCGAGATTCCACCTATAGCATTATCACATGATATTTTCTTTCTCTGTCTGACTTCAGTTAATAAACTAATCTCTAGATTCAAACCTGTTGTTGCAAATGGCATCATTTTATTCTTTTTGTGGATGAATAGTATTCCATTGCATCAGGAAGTTAAAAGACAAAAGTATTAAAATCATCTATATATACAAAATGCAGTTAAGGGATAGTCAAAACATTTGGATATAAAATCTGATATCAAAACCAGTCATCAAGAGGGGAGGAAAATACAAGTACAGGGTATTTAAAATATTTTTGAAATTAAGAGATCAGCAACTGAAAACAATCATCTTTGTATATAGATTGCTAAACCAAAACCTTATGATAACTGCAAACCAAAATCTGCAATAGATATACACACAGAAAAGAAGAAGAAATCCAAGCAAAAAACTAAAGATAGCTATCAAATAAGGAAAACAAAAGGAAAAGAAAAACACCTACAAAAACAAATCCAAAACAATTAACAAAATGGCAATAAGAATATACAATGCTCTCAATGAATAATTACCTTAAATTTAAATGGATTAAAGGCTCCGACCAAAAGAAAGATTGGCTAAATGGATACAAAAATAAGATCTGCATATATGCTACTCACAAGAAACCGATTCCAGATCTAGAGACACATATAGACTGAAAGTGAGGGAATAGAAAAAGATATTCTGTGCAATTGGAAATCAAAAGATAACAAGTATCAATACTTTTATCAGACAAAATAGAATTTTTAATTGATAACTTTATCATTAAAACTGTTTCTAAAAATTCTGAGCTTACTATGTCTTTTTTAGGTACTTCAGTTCAGTTCAGTCGCTCAGTTGTGTCCAACTCCTTGTGACCCCATGAATCACAGCACACCAGGCCTCCCTGACCATCACCAACTCTCAGAGTTTACCCCAACTCACATTCATTGAGTCGGTGATGCCATCCAACCATCTCATCCTCTGTCGTCCCCTTCTCCTCCTGCCCTCAATCCTTCCCAGCATCAGAGTCTTTTCAAATGAGTAAGCTCTTTGCAGCAGGTGGCCAAAGTACTGGAGTTTCAGCTTCAACATCAGTCCCTCCAATGAACACCCAGGACTGATCTCCTTTAGAATGGACTGGCTGGATCTCCTTGCAGTCCAAGGGACTCTCAAGAGTCTTCTCCAACACCACAGTTTAAGGCATCAGTCTTTGGTGCTCAGCTTTCTTTATAGTCCAACTCTCACATCCATACATGACTACTGGAGAAACCATAGTCTTTATCTCTGCTTTTTAATATGCTGTCTAGGTTGGTCATAACTTTCCTTCCAAGAAGTAAGCGTCTTTTAATTTCATGGCTACAATCACCATCTGCAGTGATTTTGGAGCCCCCAAAAATAAAGCCAGACACTGTTTCCACTATTTCCCCATCTATTTGCCATGAAGTGATGGGACAAGATGCCATGATCTTAGTTTTCTGAATGTTGAGCTTGCCCTAATATTCTATCACACTGTTCGTGGGGTTCTTGAGGCAAGAATAAAGCAAGTGAAAAAGCTGGCTTTAAACTCAACATTCAAAAAACTAAGACCATGGCATCTAGTCCCATCACTTCATGGCAAATAGATGGGGAAAAGTGGAAACAGTAACAGATTTTGTTTTCTTGGGCTCCAAATCACAGTAATTGTGGCAGATGGGCTCAGTAGCCATGGTTCCCAGGCTCTTGGGCACACGGCACAATAGTTATGATGCAAGGGTTTAGATGCTCCCAGCATGTGGGATCTTAACCAGGTTAGGTATCAACTCATGTATCCTGCATTGGCAGGTGAATTCTTTACCACTGAATCACCAGGGAAGCTCAAGCCTGGATGATTTTTAAGTACACTCAGCTTTGACAATCAGTGTCCTAAATTACTCAGCTACTTTATGTTAAAGCATTTATATGACTATAAATATTCTATCATTTCTATCCTAAATAACTGTTGGATACTGGGAAAATTATTTAGTCAGAACAATAAAGACAGTTAAAAAATAACTCTTAAAATTCAATTGTATTATGGAACAATTAAGCAGTTCTTATATTGTTCCAACACTGTACTTGAACAGAAAGCAGGAAAGAGGAATTTGAGATACTGTCCTAGAGCCTGCTTTATATTAACCTTATCCAAAGTCATCATTAACTGCTTCACTGTAGTTCTAGAAAGCATCAGATCCCCAAATAATCTCTCTGTAGATCTGCAGTTATACATAACATTATCAATATCACTTTAGCCAAGTTAAATTTCTATCACAAGCCTGTATTTGCTCATACATTATCTTCTGATACATTCTAGGCTGCTCAAGAGGAAGCTTTATGTCATTGTTCTTATACTCTATGCAAAAAACATGCCTAGCACAGAGTAAATTTTCAAAGAACATTTTTATCAATGAATAAATAATAACTATTTATTTAAACAGAAATTCGTTCCTGCAGATCCTGACTTGGATCTCCAATATGATGGCAATTATTTGCTTTTTTTTGTTTTTAATTTTCCTCCACATATAAACACTCTTTAATGTTGTAGGTAGAACATATTTTCCCACCCCAGAGATACTAGGCATAACAAAATAACTATCTTTTGCCCATTCAGTTTTAGTGGATATAACACACAGAGGCCTTGAATATGCACACATGGTTCTGTTTGTGCTTGTGCTCTAGGATTTGATTTTAAAAGTATAATATGTCTAAGGTAGCTGCTGCTACTTTTGCTTGGCTTCCCAAACAAGAAAAATGGAATAAAAGTGTAATGAACCACTGCCTGGATCCAAGTCTCACCAATATGCAGCCTGAAGCAGAGCTGTCCAGACAAGACAGGTCTAGATCAGCTGAACCACTGTCAACTAAGTGACTTGAAGCAATGGGAACTTATTCTTGTAGCAAGAACTAAGTTTTGGAGTAATTTTCTAGCATCATGTTGTAATAATAGGTTTCTGATACAGTTTTACAGAGGGCAAATTGACTGAACACACACAAAAACATTAAATAAATTTATTTAGAGTCATGACATAATGTTGAAAGATACAAATCTGTTTTCTAATTTAGATACAGATAGTTCCATGCATGGATAATAATCCAGAATTCTTATATAATCTTCACCTTTTAAAAAAAATCTATTCATCATCTTTTTGCCTATTTGAGGGATTATTAATAGAGTAATGCAGGTAGAAAAGAGGTTGGAGATTGCCAATCAGTGCTATTTAGATTCTGGCTTTTTGTATATTAGTCCAGATTCTTAAACTCTGCAAAGTTCATTCCTTCTGCATGAAGCTTTCCCACAAGGAACTTTCCTACGTTGAAATTATTACTATAGTACTTTTAGAAAGTACTTTATATTTAGCAGTTAATGATATATTCTTTTGCATTATCTTCCAGAGGTACCACTGGTAAATTTTATTTCTCTAACGAAACTGCTAACTTTTGAGGTCATCTGCTAATTTTATTATGCTCTTCCATAGTGCCTAAAATAATCTTAAACATAAAGTAGACATTTCATAAACAGAATGACTACACACCACAACTTTTCTGGGATACTCTCATTTATATTTTTTATTCCAGAGTATTATTAATAGCCCTACTCGTTCTTAAAGTATCCCAGCTTGGACAGTGAATTATCTGGTCAACATTTTTTTTCTTTTTTGGCTGTACTGTGCAGTATGTGGGGTCTTTGTTCCCCAACCAGAGTTTGAACCTGAGCCCCCTGCAGTGGAAGCACAGAGTCTTAACCACTAGACTACCAGGGAAGTCCCTGGTAAACATGCTAAGAAATAACTGCTAAATGGCTAAATTACCTCTTGGATCAAGTTACGTGTATACGATCTACCATCAAAATAGATTAAATTTGTAGACATGCTAGCAAGTATTAATATATAACAAATTATCATTTTCCTGTGAGTTCTTCTACTTGTCCTAATAACTGAAGAAAAATAGTGGCTAAACATTTATTTGCCTTCTGCCTTTCAAAGGACAGTGTCTAATATGATATTCATGTCTGGTTTTTCTCATAACATGATATGCTGATATTCTAAATCTTTGTTTGTATAGCAGGAACTCATGGCATATTTCAATTCTATTTATACTTTATTTATATTTCAAAGGCAGAAGCCAAAAGCAAAGTGAGTTCAGAAAAGTATACAGAATAAAACACTTGTGGTAAAGCATTTATCAATGCCTTTGGAGTCAAACAAGTCAGTGAAAGGCTCTAAGGAGAGATGTATTAAAATCAGAAGAAAACCACATAATGTAATCTAAACTTTTGATTTTCCTTCTCTAGAACTTACATACTTCTCATTGACTTAAGACTATGGGTCTTAATGAGCTATGGAGTAAAGCAATTATAGATTTTAGAGTCATCAACATCTGAGTTTAAAAGCTACCTTTGCTATTTACTAACTATGTGACCTTGAACATCTCTGGCAATGTTGTTTTTAATTTGTAAAATGGAGAAGTTCATGTCTTCTTCTTTGACTATTTTTACTCTTCTTTGACTTCTTTGTTTATGCAGTTAAAGAAAAAAATGTATAATACTAAATACGGTGTTTAGCACAAGTCATTGTTCAGAAATGATGTGACTGACATGAATTAACACTTTTTCCAAAGACTAAATTTCATCTCAAATTCCTAGGAATTATTGGAGCTTGTAGATTTATTTTGGAGTTTCTCTGGCAATGTTTTAACTTCAGATTTCTGTTCTCCAAAGGGCTACTTTATTGATAACATATCTTTTTTTGTATGTTTATCCTTCATTAGGAAAAACTGAACTGTTCTGAGCTGTTTAATGATTTTAAAAGTCCAAAAATAAATGGGAAATGCAGCAAGGGAGGGGCTGAAGGTCCTCTGTTACAGCCAGTTCTTGAACAGACTGTCTTGCTTTTATGTGCTGCTCTGCTACCTGGGTCAGGAAGACCGCTGGAGGAGGGCATGGCTACCCACTCCAGTATTCTTGCCTGAAAAATCCCCTGGACAGAGGAGCCTGGTGGACTACTGTCTGTGGGGTCAGAAAGAGTCAGACACAACTGAGCACACACATATGCTTCTACTGTTGCTAGATGGGAACAATGTTAACTTAGATCAGGATGGTCAGACTATGACAGACAAAGGGGAGTTGAATGCTGAGTTCCCATTTATATAATCTAATGCATTTAGTGAAACCTGGGAAATAACAGCAAGATTGCTGCACACATAGCAGGCAGGACAGACATGCCCTTGACCTGGATCAGGGCCACTTCAGGGTTGCTTTATAAATCAATTTGAGACTACTTATAAACTAGTTTCCCCAGCTCAGTGTAAAACCAAATGACCAAGATCTTTATGATTTTGTAGGAATACAGATGGGCCTTTGTGTTCTTCTTTCGACTTATAAGAAATATATAAGTAATTATGCTGTCCTAATGTTTAAGTAGCAGTTCTTTCTGAACTTTGAAGGGCTTTTATTTAAAACAATTAGAGGAGTATTTCTCCACAGAATGAAAAAGCAGTAACAAATCTACAAGTTGAACAAACCTACAGTTACACTTTTGCTTTTGTCAAAATGATTTTGATGTGTAGTAATTCCAGTCTAAGTGCATCTAACCAGGGCTTATCAAAAATTTCAGCTAATCTAATGTGTAATTTAATCTTCCTCTAGCTCTAGGTTGTTCACTCTGGAGTTTTAGCAATAGTGAGATTTATGGATATACAACATTAAGTTGACTGTGTTAAAGATATGATGTTTAAAAGTGTTAAAAAAAAAACAAACCCTAGAACAGAAAACAGTCATGAACTCTTACCAAAAATAAATAAACAAATAAAAATAAAACTGATGTAGAGAACATATTTCATGACAAAATAGCTAAAGGAAAAGGAAATAATCAATCTTCAAACTTTAAGCCAAATGTTCTTGCAGGTCAAGTGGAATATATGTTGGGTACTTTTATTCTTAGACAAGGCAGAGGTTTATGAACAGATCTAAAATATCCTTAAGAAGCACAGATTACTCATATATAGTTATTAAATACTTAAATTTCTTCATAAATCTTAAGGACATCAGTTGTCAGAATATCTGTGCTCTATGGGTTTTCAGTTTTTGTTCCCTTTAATAGCTTAGAAAAGAAGATATGAACTATGAGAACTGTTAAAGCAACAAAAAAGTCTTTCTGTGTTTTCTTTTGAGAGAAAAGGTAATTTGTTAAGAAACCTCCTTGACAGGATGATGGAACATACTTCTTTTGTTTTTTTCCCACCACGTAGAGCCATGAGAATCAAACGAAAGCTAGGCTTACTGTAACACATTGACTGACAATTAGATTTTAAAACCCCAGGAAATAGGATCTCATAATGGTACCTAATGGGACTCTGAAATAAAGTCTACTGCTCTCAGGTATCATCAGGTAGTAAAATTAAAAGAAAAGCACAGAAACTCAATTATTGCTAGAATCGGCTCGTTAAGTCAGTTGCTGTCACAACTGGAAGATTCTTTAACTCCATGGCAATAATGTGTATTTTTGGTTTCCTGTACCATTAGAGATTATCATGCCTCATAAAATTAGAAATGTGAATCAAATTTTGGCATCTTTTCCACGTGGAAATCTCTTGAGACATTTTGTATACACCTTTATCACAAAACAGGGTAATTTTATTAAGATATTTAGGAAATAAAATTTGATAGTAAATGTCCTTGAATATGATGACTTGATAATTGTAGTATTATCAGAATCCCATATTTTACTACTGCTTATGTAATATATTACTTTTATATCATATCAAGTTACACTGAATGAGACAATACTAAGAATTTGATGAAACAGAGTAGAAAGCAATCGTTATTAGAAATATTTAGACATTCAGGGATAACAAGGATGCAAGTACAGGTTATAAAAATCATGATTGTTTTACCATTGTAAATTGTATGCTATGATAGCAATAGACACAAATGTTTGATTTTTGTTGTTTAAAAATTTGCCCTTAGAATTTGATTGAATTTTCTTTCCCACAGTCCATTATTATCAACAAAGCAAAAATTAATTAGAAAAATGAAAAATGTATTGTTTGGACTATGAATCAGTCACTAGAGATACAAAAATTTCAGTTAGGAGTTCATTATTCTAAAGTTTTGTTTTGTTTTGTTTTAATGCATTTTTAAGTAAAGTTTGTTAATCACAAAGTCCTAACAATTTATACACATTGTTTTACCATTACATTGTATGCTATGATAGCAATAGACACAAATGTTTGATTTTTGTTGTTTAAAAATTTGCCCTTAGAATTTGATTGAATTTTCTTTCCCACAGTCCATTATTATCAACAAAGCAAAAATTAATTAGAAAAATGAAAAATGTATTGTTTGGACTATGAATCAGTCACTAGAGATACAAAAATTTCAGTTAGGAGTTCATTATTCTAAAGTTTTGTTTTGTTTTGTTTTAATGCATTTTTAAGTAAAGTTTGTTAATCACAAAGTCCTAACAATTTATACACATTGTTTTTCTTTGGGGGTTGACAAAATGTAATGCCAAAAGAGAATCTGATTCTTTTTTTTACAAAGGAAGGAGCAAGGCTGACTGTTGACAAATATAAAAAGATGCATGCTTAAGACTTCCACGGCAGAACATCCCATGTATCTGCCTAGGCTTGGTTTCAGAAGCTGAGTTCTCCTTAGCTGCATAAAGAGGTGCTTTGGGCAATCTCCCTCAGAAGACATCCTCATTCTCTTTCACAGGAGCGAGAGGATGTAAATAGAAAGAACAAAGAAAAACTCAGTGGATTTAGGAAAACCAAGCTGCACCCATGGCACCTGCTCTACACTTTAAAATATAAATCATTTGAGCCTATTTAATTTCTGAGTTGTTATTCTTTATTTAAAAGACCAAAAAAAGGAATGAGTCTTTACGGAATTCTGGGAAGAAGAGAATTCAAAAAGATATATTGCTCCAGACATGAGAACAGAAAATCAAAAGACTTAATTGATACAATTTTGCTTTACTATAAAAAGTCAGGGATGCTTTGTGCAGAAAAAAAAAAAAATGACAAAATACACCAGGAAGTTAAGAATATTAGAATTTATGTAATAAAAAATGTTTTGTTTTTCAGAGCACTAGGTGGTTGCAGTACATCAAATGAAAGTATGAAGTGAAAGTGAAAGTGTTAGTCGCTCAGTACTGTCTGACACTTTGCGACCCCATGGACTATAGCCTGCCAGTCTTCTACATCCAAGGGATGTTCCAGGCAAGAATATTGGAGTGGGTTGCCATTTTCTTCTCCAGGGGATCTTCCTGACCTAGGAACTGAACCCAGGTTTCCCACACTGCGAGCAGACTCTTTACCATCTGAGCCACCAGGGATGAAAGTATGGAAAATGTTAACATGTTACATTTCAGCAACATTAAAGTTTTTGTTTTTTTGTTTTGTTTTGTTTTTTTCCTAGCAGAACTAAGGCATCACTGAGCAAACAGTACAATACAAACAATGATGTTAAACTCTGGCATTTGATTTCTAAATCATCACACTGTAACATGAAGAAGAATTACATCATGAGAATTAATCATTTAAGAGACACTTGGGAGTGAACCAGAGATCAAATTGCCAACATCCGCTAGATCATCAAAAAAGCAAGAGAATTCCAGAAAAACATCTATTTCTGCTTTACTGACTGTGCCAAAGCCTTTGACTGTGTGGATCACAATAAACTGGAAAATTCTGAAAGAGATGGGAATACCAGACCATCTGACCTGCCTCTTGAGAAACCTATATGCAGGTCAGGAAGCAACAGTTAGAACTGGACATGGAACAACAGACCGGTTCCAAATAGGAAAAGGAGTACGTCAAGGTTGTATATTGTCACCCTGCTTATTTAACTTATATGCAGAGTACATCATGAGAAACGCTGGGCTGGAAGAACCACAAGCTGGAATCAAGATTGCTGGGAGAAATATCAATAACCTCAGATATGCAGATGACACCACCCTTATGCCAGAAAGTGAAGAGGAACTAAAAAGCCTCTTGATGAAAGTGAAAGAGGAGAGTGAAAAAGTTGGCTTAAAGCTCAACATTCAGAAAACTAAGATCATGGCATCTGGTCCCATCACTTCATGGGAAATAGATGGGGAAACAGCGGAAACAGTGTCAGACTGTATTTGTTGGGGCTCCAGAATCACTGCAGATGGTGACTGCAGCCATGAAATTAAAAGACGCTTACTCCTTGGAAGGAAAGTTATGACCAACCTAGATAGCATATTCAAAAGCAGAGACATTACTTTGCCAACAAAGGTTCGTCTAGTCCAGGCTATGGTTTTTCCAGTGGTCATGTATGGATGTGAGAGTTGGACTGTGAAGAAAGCTGAGCGCCGAAGAATTGATGCTTTTGAACTGTGGTGTTGGAGAAGACTCCTGAGAGTCCCTTGTACTGCAAGGAGATCCAACCAGTCCATTCTGAAGGAGATCAGCCTTGGGATTTCTTTGGAGGGAATGATGCTAAAGCGGAAACTCCAG
Source organism: Bos indicus (assembly GCF_029378745.1). Taxonomy (NCBI): domain Eukaryota; kingdom Metazoa; phylum Chordata; class Mammalia; order Artiodactyla; family Bovidae; genus Bos; species Bos indicus. Next base: position 63,998,691 of record NC_091762.1, on the reverse strand, counting down.
TACTTTGGCCACCTCATGCGTAGAGTTGACTCATTGGAAAAGACTCTGATGCTAGGAGGGATTGGGTGCAGGAGGAGAAGGGGACGACAGAGGGTGAGATGGCTGGATGGCATCACTGACTCCATGGACTTGAGTCTGAGTGAACTCCAGGAGTTGGTGATGGACAGGTGGGCCTGGCGGGCTGCGATTCATGGGGTCGCAAAGAGTCAGACACGACTGAGCGACTGAACTGAACTGAACTGGGAGTGATGGGACAGGTGATATGGAGTGAAAGAAAGTTGTGAAAAAGCTACAACCTGAATATCATCTTTTTCTTTCAAGTAAGAAGATAAAGATAAAGAAGAAGGTAAAGAAGATGAAGAAGATAAAGATAAAGAATAAGATAAAGATACTAAAGGCAACAGTGTGTGATGGTTAAAGACATGGTTTTGGATTCAGGTCTGAGTTTGAGTTCTGCTTTTGTTATACTCTAGATCATATACGCAAGATTTATATTATAAATTTTATTTCCTTCATTTGCAATATGAGGTTAATAATAGTTGTTTCATGCTGTTCTTTTGAAATAACTTCAGAGAGTTCACTAAAAGTATTTAGCACACTACCTGGCACAGTATACATTAAATAAATAGCTTTTCTTATAATAAGTCACAAGTGTACATATCTGTGGCTCAGCTGGTAAAGAATCCTCCCACAGTGCGGGAGACCTGGGTTCAATCCCTGGGTTGGGAAGATCTCCTGGAGGAGGGAAAGGCTACGCTCTCTAGGATTCTAGCCTGGAGAATTCCATGGACTGTATAGTCCATGGGGTGGCAAAGAGATGGACATGACTGAGCAACTTTCACACACACATACACACACACACAAAATGAAATATCTTGCTGCTGCTTGATAATGTGGTTTTTTGTGATCTTCCTTAAAATGTTCTGCTGGGTAACTGTGTTAAGCTCTGAAATGCCCAAGTTCTACTCAAGAAGTTCACAAATCTTGAGACCTAGAGCAGGGCCCTGTTCCTTCAGAGAGGCACTGTCAACTCTCCAAGCTAGTAGGCTGCCCAAATGGGTAGCTTTTATTTCGGTTTTTTTTTTTTTTTTTTTTTTAATTCACACAAAAGTTCTATCTTATTTCAGTTCTGATCACAGTACCCTTCACACCCATAGAAGTACACTAAGGTTTCGTAACCTTGTAAACAGCTCTGCATCTTGGGCCAATGGAGTCACCTCATTTTTGATTTATGAATTGCTATGGGTTTATTTGTATCTGTTTTAATTCCTAAAGTTATATCACTGAGACTTTTCAATCTATTTCTGTGGTTCTCAGGCAACAGTTTGCCTGATCACCTTGCTCGTTTAGCAACGATGCTTAATGCAGTTAGTTTTTATTAACTCTAATTTTCTTCACTCTTCATGGTTAAAGTGATTCACAGAATAGGAAGAGAGTGGAAAGGAAGTAATCAGATGTTTTATAAAGTTTAGAACTTTGGATACAACTGTTTGATTTCGAAGTCAATGATGATTTACTATTCATATGAAGAATGGCAAATGGTCTGGTATTTTACTCTACTTGTGAGTTACAAAGCTAATTTGCTACAGTTTCATAGATGCTGGTGAAAAGCTCAAGATTCCTAGGTCAGAGACACAAAACTTTTCATTATTCACTGCAACAGAAATAATAGGATTAACAGCATGTTCATTTTTTTTTTTTTGGTTCGCACAGGGATATGCAAAGAGGGACAAGTGTCACCTGCACAGGCAGTGTGCTTCATTACAGGAGAAAAAAATGCTATGAGTGAGGAGCCCAAATCTTTTATAAAGGACAGTAAGTATACCTTCTTCCTTTGTTCCAGAAGAAGATACTAATCTAGCATCAAAGGCTTTTCTTTATATAAACATCCTTGAAAAGATATTACAGAACAAATGAAAATCTCTGCGCTTGCAAGACATGTAGGAACAGAAGCTACCCAGGGAGAACTATCTTCCAATGATATGAATATTGAAAGATTTCTTCAAGGGGCACGTGTGTGTGCTTAGTCTCTCAATCACATCCACCTCTTTATGACCCCATGGACTGTGGCCATCCAGGCTCCTCTATCAGTGGAATTCTCCAGTCAGGAATACTGGAGTGGGTTGTCATTTCCTCCTCCATAGGATCTTTCTGACCCAGGGATAGAACCCATGTTTCCTGTGGCTATTGCACTGGCAGGCAGATTCTTTACCACTGTTACCTGGGAAGCCCCCCCTTTCAAGGGACATATTACGTTTAACCATTAGATGTAGAGATTATTTTTATAAATTTGAGCAAAATGTGATTTTAATAAGTATGGAAACCATTCTGAAAATAAATTCAAAGTTCATATCCTTGCAGGGAGAAGTATCCAAGTGCAATTTTCGCTTAAAAAAGTGAAAAACCTGAAATTACAAGAAGCTCAACTCTCTCCTATTTTTATCCTCTGTTCACTTTATATAAATAATAAAAAAACAATTTACATATAACTTTGAGCACAGATATCATGGGCTGATTACTTCTAGGTTATTTTCCTTTAAAATAATTACTTTTTCAATTTCAATATAGCTGGAGTGATTGCCTTTAAAAACTAATAGTAAGAAGATTAGGTTTTGAAATAAAGAGGAAAAACAAAGTAATTTTTCAGTTAATCTTCACAGTGAAAGGATTACAACCAAAAATAAATAAGTGAGATAATTATAACTAAAGAAGTTAATTAAGTGGTTTTTACAAATATATAAGTGAAAGGCAAATAGAATAGAGAAAATAGATCCTCTAGTAATAAGCAGAGGAGTAAAATTAATGATGCTACAACACACTTGAATTATTGAATTCCTTCCTTTCATCAGACTTTAACAGAAAAAAAATGAATAAAGAAAAACAATTAAAAAACAATGAAGAATGTAAAAAATGCAATGTTCCTTTCCTTGCCAAGCAGGTATGGGGAATTTTGAAAACCATTTATATTAAGCAACTTTACAGGACTCAAATCCATGAACACTAAGGAACGATGAGCATATTTAATGAATCAATGTATTTTAAATAAACATGAAGAAGATAATAGGCATTAAATGATTAGAAAGCATAAGTATATTCAGTGGAAAACATCCAGAATGAAGGTGAACAATTCAAAGAACAAGTGGAACATTCCTCTGGTGTAGAATTTACCAAAAAAGAAAAAAAAGAGCTTGATGGCAAAGAAGTAACCTGGAGAATGTAACCACTCAACTTAGAGTATAAAATAGCCCCAAGCAAAAAAAATACTTTTAATAATAGGAATAAATCACTACTGGAACAGGTAAAAATGTACCTTAAATTTTAGAGAAAAAATTTAAATTATAAGTTAGTTAAGCATAATCTTATAACTAATGATTTTGAAAGGAGAGAATGATAGGTTTTAAAAATGGATTTTGATAGTATATTCATTAATAAACCTGTAGAAAAATAAAGAGGTGTCATCTCCTTAAAGAATTTAACTCACATGGCTGAAAATAAACACTTGTTTCCAAAAAACTGAAAGAGAGGGTACATAAGTAAAAGAAAAATCTTAGGAAATGACATAAAATAGTAATGAAAATATAAAGAAAATTAAACCCGTAGGAACAAATCTCTTGACAGAAAGAAGGCAACCAAAATCTTACTCACATAGCTCAACAAACTTGGTTGAGCATATGCTTGTGAAGAGTCAGAGTGAGCTTGTGCTGCCCAGGGAGGGCCAATTGTTAAGTATCAAATAATTTGCAAGATGGATGCAAAAATGTTGGCAGTTTGATATCAGCCATGATAGGAGCATTTACAACATGGAAATCAGCAAATGATACATATCAGGATGATTTTTCTCTGGTGATTTTTCTCTTCTTCACTAATCAACACTGCAGCTACTATGAGAGAGGACTTATTACTGTGGACTGATTCTGCAATATTAACAAAGGACAAATTCAGGCTAAACGTATCAAATCCTTTTGCCTCTGTCTTTATTCAGAAACAAGCTTTAAACTGGAAAGGATAAACTTACATTGTTAAACAAGGAATTACAGTCTAAGACCAGAAAGCTTGATCTATCTTTATTTTAAAATGGTATTTTTTTTCTCAATTATATAAACAATGAATCATTATCATGAAAAATTTTAAATCTGAACTTTGAAACATCTATAAGCCTATAATCAAGGGATAAATATTGCTAATATTTCAATGTATTATAATTAAATATTAATAAATGTATGTTTTTTATACATTTAGATAGCATCATGGACTCAATGGACATGAGTTTGAGCAAACTCCAAAACATAGTGAAGGACAGGGAAGCCTGGCGTGCTACAGTCCATGGGGTCACAAAGAGTCGGACACAACTGAGTGACTGAACAGTAATATTTTCATATACTCTGTTTGGCAACTTGCTTTTTGTATACATTTCAGCTGCATAGTGTTTTATTGTAATCATTCTTCTATTTTAATCATTGCAATCATTTTTCCACTGTTGGTTCTTTAGTATGTATTTCTTATACTTAGTTATAATTATAAATAAAACTCCAATGAATATTTGTGAACACTGATCCCTACATTCCTGCATATTTCCACAAGCTAAAATTGCCAGAGGGGGAATTACTGAGACTAAGGAAACAAACATTGTTAAGGTTCTTTCATGTATTACAAAAAGTTTCTGAGAAAGTAGGTTTGAATCTTAATTTCTTCATCTTTGTACACAAATGTCCATCTCTCCACACCTGTATGGCATGGATGATTATCATTTTTAGGAAATGGAATCAGAGTCAGCATCTGTAAAGGTTTCCTGAATCTGAAGCCAGAGATGTTCTACCACTGAAAGCTGTCAGTCCTCTAGAGTAATACAGCATGTACCCAGGTCCCATATTGTCCATCTGAAGTCTATTAAAGGTAAGCTTGAAATTTCCCCTATTTTCCCCAGATGCTTCAAATGATCCAGATTTTTTCTTGTTTGTTCTGTTTTTCCTGTTCAATAGAATTATACTATCAATTCAGTTTGTCTCTAGGAGACACAGGTTCTCCAGCATTGCAGTTAATCCAAAGCTTGACATGTACTGGACAAATCACTGGTAGTAGATATAGCCAGTGTTACCATTAATAAGACTCCTTATTGGGACAGACATTTTCCATTTCCTACCTTTACACTCTCACCTGCAGCTTGGGGTTTGACCAGAAGCCAATACTAGAACTCTTATAGTTGATAAAGCTGGCCTCTTAGTTTTCAGTTCTTATTTTTAAGAATGAGGTTAAAAATAACAAATTTAATTAATTGCCATTGTTTGTTTGTTTTCCTCTAGTAGTTGCCCATTAACATCTTTCCTTGTTTCTCTTCCTGGGAGAAAGGAAAATTTCAGTGTAATTCTCACTCAGTATATAATAGTCCCCATATCTTATCTGTTGATGTTTAGTTACCAAGTCTTGTCCAACTCTTGTGACCCCATGGATTTTAGCCCTTCCTCTGTCCATGGGATTTCCCAGGCAAGGATGCTGGAGTGGGTTGGCATTTCCTTCTCCCGCAGATCTTCCCATCTCAGAGATCTAACCCACGTGTGCATGTTTACCACCGAGCCACCAGGAAAGCCCCAAGATCCTATAGGTTTTGCCTTTTTCTTATTCTCAAATTTTTCTCCTCCTATCCTTCCCCATTGTTACTTTCTCCATCATCTCCCTCATTCTGCATGCTGGCTTCACTACTGATAAGCTTTCTACCCATTGCTGCATGAGTAACTGTTCTAAAATAATTAAAAATGAATCATATATTCTTTTAGGTTAAATTCTTTGTTGACTCCCTCTGACTTTACAACTTTGATCTGGCTTCTAGTCTCTATTTTTCTGTTGGATGTATCCATCCATGTATTTTATTCTATAATATTAATACTTAGGAACTCTTGTCCAGTTCTGTAACAGCCCAGATTTTTTTCCCCTTTATGAGGCTTTACTTCTTTCTTTTTAAAGTACACAGAACCAAACACAACACTACAGTTAAAATTATACAAAGAAACTCAAATTTCCATTTGATTACTGATTTCTTACTGACTCACATGCCTTACTAATCTTATTGTAAACTCAATCCTCACATATTTTTATAGAAACTGCTATGTTTCTTTCATCCTGTACTTGTATAACTGACTTTAGGGTACCTTTGTAGGGTATTGGTTTGGTCCTGCTCAATTTCACCTTATAAGATACAGGAGAGAAAAAGTAAATTTAAAAAGGACTTGGTACTGTATACAGTAATTAAGAATAACCTGTGTGCTTAGTCACTCAGTCTTGTCCAACTCTTTGGGACCCCATGGACCGTAGACCACCAGGCTCCTCTGTCCATGGGGCTCTCCAGGCAAGAATACTGGAGTGGGTTGACATGCCCTCCTTCAGGGGATCTTCCCAACCCAGGGATCAAATCCAGGCCTCTCGCATTGCAGGTGGATTCTTTACTATCTGAGCCACCTGGAAGCCCAAGAATAACCTACTAAGGTCAATAGGGTGGTTTATTACTCATAGAAAATATAAATATAATTCCCTAAAACATTGTTAACTAACTACAATAAGATAAATATAAAAATTGAGAACAAGTGTTTAAAAAAAGTTTTAAAATAATTTGACATGTATATGATGCCTAATTCAGTATACAATTTTGTGTTAGTTGAATGTAAACAGGATTTCAGTATTAATGAAGAGGAGACTATGATGTAAAAGAACATTTGAAGTGTTAAAATACACAACCAGCACTGGTTGAGAGATGGAGAAAAATCAAGCAGATTTTGATTTTCCAAAATTATTAAAGATTAAATTGTTTCACTGGTTTTATGTTTCACTGGTTTAAATAACAGTTTAGCAGTCCCTTTTGAAAAATTAGGAAAGTTGTATTCTATAATTTTTGAAGCATTGTCATTGTTAGTATCAATTGTAGGAACAATCTTGCACTTGATAGATGTTAGATAAACTCAAAATTTAGAGGTAAGGCTTTCACATCAAATGTCTACAGTTTGCATTTCTGATGAACCAGGCAGCATATGAATCAAAACAGCAGTCCCAGAGATGTAATATATATTGGAGAGTTATAGTGTAACATATTAATTATGGGACCTTCTATTTGCTGAAGAAAATGAAATGTTTATAGTTCTTTATTACATTAAAATATTGTGTGTATCAAAATTTGACCCAGGGTAGTCTGTTAAGCTGGAAAACTGACTAGCCCTAGGCTCATTATGATATTAATAATATCTAGAATTATTACTCCAATACACAAGAAGAATTGGTTTAATTTCTAAAAAGAAATTAAGTGTTATTATGCTATGAACACTCTGAGCGAGCATTAACGAAGCATAACATGAGTTAAGAATGTTTTATATAGATGGCTGCTGGAAAATTTTTAAATGTTTTTAAAAAGGAATGACTATTTTATAAAAAAAAAAGGTCTACCTAAAAATTATAAATATTTTATAAATGATTCATAAATATTTTAAAAGGATGACTGCCACTCAGCTTCCATGTTTTATGTCATGCTTGCATTGTACTACTTTCTTTACATTACAGTATTTAAAATTATTTTCAGTTGCTTTTCCAAGATATGCTGGCTGACAGTTACTCTTATAGCAACTCCCTCCCATTATCCACATCTTGTCCCCCGTTGGCTTTACTGATGCCAGAGTGATATTTCTGAGTTGCAAATTTGAGCCTCTATCTCCGTTCCTTGTAAGCTTTCAATAACAACCTATACGGTCAAGTCCAATTCTTTAGTGCTCACAGCTTTCATGGGCTGCCCTACTGATTTTCAGTCCTGAGCTGAGACTAATTCTTCCTGATGCAATCTATTCAGTGGACACAAAATGCAACCTTCAGGGTCTTTAGAATGCTTGGAACTTAGGTGTCCACATGCTTTTGTGCACACTGTTGTTGTGTCTGCACTGAATGCTCTTTCTCAACCCCACCTTGTTGGAAAGTCTGATCCCTTCTTCAAAGAATAAGGCATGATCTTGAAAGTGAAGCCTCCTTTGATTTCTTCTACTAACTAGAATTAGTAACATTTCTCATCATCCTGAGCTATCACAAAACATAAACTCTCTGGTTGTATATACAATCACTTAATAAGAGCAATACAGAAATTATAAATTTCACAGGGTCTTCAATTTTTCATTTAAAAGCAATTCATTTGTTCAATTCTACATTTATTGTATATAGATTTTACTACAATTTTTTTCCCCCTAAATTTGCACTCAATTTAGGTGAAACAGGAACCTGCTTATCCTCACTAATGTACTTTCTAAGATTTCTGCTGGACTGAAAAATTACTGTAGGTACAGTGTTTTTACACTAGAAGACCTGGATCTCATCTAACGTTTCTCAGTAGCTGCTTCTTTTCTGTGTATTATCCTTCTAGCACATCCTGAGATTTTAGTGGCACTCTAATTAAGATATGCAGATGACACCACCCTTGTGGCAGAAAGTTAAGAAGAACTAAAGAGTCTCTTAATGAAAGTGAAAGAGGACAGTGAAAAAGTTGGCTTAAAGCTCAACATTCAGAAAACGAAGATCATAGAATACATTCCCATCACTTCATGGCAAATAGATGGGGAAAAAGTGGAAACAGTGGCTGACTATATTTTTCTGGGCTCCAAAATCACTGCAGATGGTGACTGCAGCCATGAAATTAAAAGATGCTTACTCCTTGAAAGGAAAGTTACGACCTAGACAGCATATTCAAAAGCAGAGACATTACTTTGCTAACAAAGGTTCATCTAGTCAAGGCTATGGTTTTTCCACTGGTCATGTATGGATGTGAGAGTTGGACTATAAAGAAAGAAAGAAAGCTCAGCACCGAAGAATTGATGCTTTTGAACTGTGGGGTTGGAGAAGACTCTTGAGAGTCCCTTGGACGTCAAGGAGATCCAACCAGTCCATCCTAAAGGAGATCGGTCCTGGGTGTTCATTGGAAGGACTAATGTTGAAGCTGAAACTCCAATACTTTGGCTATCTGATGCGAAGAGCTGACTCCTTTGAAAAGACCCTGATGCTGGGAAGGATTGAGGGCAGTAGGAGAAGGGGATGACAGAGGATGAGATGGCTGGATGGCATCACCGACTCAATGGACATGGGTTTTGGTGGACTTGGGGAGTTGGTGGTGGACAGGGAGGTCTGGTGTGCTGCAGTTCACGGGGTCACAAAGAGTCAGACACAACTGAGTGATTGAACTGAACTGAATTAATGTGACTATTTGCTTCCTATAATTTTTTCTGAGTCCCAAGTATCCTTTATTTTCCCCAATTCCTCTTTGTTTAGTTTAGCCAGAGTCCATTTTTATTGTTGATTCCCAACATTACAAACTGATTTACAAGCTTAACAAAAATGGTGAGGTTTAGGTTAGGATCCATATTGACTCGGGCTTCTGTGGTGACTCAGTAGTAAAAAAACCTCCCTGCCAACTGGGTTCGATCTCTGGTTGGAAAGATCCCACGGAGAAGGAATGGCTACCTACTTCAGTACTTTGGCCTGGGGAATCCTACGTATAGAGGAGCCTGGTGGATTATAGTCCATAGGGTTCCAAAGAGTTGGATACAACTGAAGTGACTGAGCATGCACATTATGAATTTAACTAAAGTTCTGGTGGTTTGAAGTGCCAATGAGACTTTCTCTGTGAGCTTTTAAGTAAGCAGCTTGGATATATGAGAATACTGCTACCAAGTAGGATTGGAGATCTAGATATTGATTGGGAAATTATTTACTTGTAAGGGGTAGTTGAAGGCATTGGTTTAGATGAGATCAGCAGAGGACATTGCTTAGAGAAAGCAATAGAAAGAGAAATAAAGACATCAATCTGTAAAGGAATCATCAAAGATCCTTTTACTGAGAAAATCTATGTCTGGATATTTACTTAAAGGAAATAATACTAAATCAAAAAAGACCTATGCCCAAATTGTTTGTCACACTCAGAGACAGTTATTGGGATATTTGTAAAATTTCTTTTCTTGGATCTATTTGTCCAAATTCACAAGGGAGCATCTTTTGCTGGCTGCCATATTTGTATATTGTTGATTAGAGATAGGGAGACACCTGGCACAATTAAGGCACCAGGATTTTTCCCTTTTGACATTTGAACTGAAGGACTTGGAAGTTGAGTGTTGGAAAAATTTATGTCAATAAATGAGTGAAAACACTAGCAAAGTAATGCTCAAAACTCTCCAGGCTAGGCTTCAACCGTATGTGAACCAAGAACTTCCAGATGTTCAAGTTGGATTTAGAAAAGGCAGAGGAGCCAGAGATCAAATTGTCAATATCTAATGGATCATAGAAAAAGCAAGAGAATTCCAGAAAAACATCTACTTCTGCTTCACTGACTACTCTGAAGCCTTTGACTGTGTGGATAACAACAAACTGTGGAAAATTCTTAAAGAGATGGGAATACCAGACCACCATAGCTGCCTCCTGAGAAACCTGTATGCAGGTCAAGAAGCCATAGTTAGAACCAGACATGGAACAATGGATTGGTTCAAAGTTGGGGAAGGAGTACATCAAGGCTATGTATTGTCACCCTGCTTATTTAACTTATATGCAGAGTACATCATGTGAAATGCTGGGTTGGATGAAGCACAAGCTTGAATCAAGATTTCAGGGAGAAATATAAAAAACCTCAGATATGCAAAGCATAGAAGAACTAAAGAGCCTCTTGATGAAGGTAAAGAGAGTGAAAAGGCTTGCTTAAAACTCAACATTCAAAAAACTAAGATCATGGGATCTGGTCCCATCACTTCATGGCAAAATGATAGGGAAACAATGGAAACAGTGACAGACTTTATTTTCTTGGGCTCCAAAATCACCGCAGATGTTGACTGCAGCCATGAAATTAAAAGACACTTGCTCCTTGAAAGAAAAGCTACGACCAACCTTGACAGCATTTTAAAAAAGCAGAGACATTACTTTGTCTACAAAGGTCCATATAGTCAAATCTATGATTTTTCCAGTACTCATGTATGGACATGAGTGTTGGACCATAAAGAAGGCTGAGCGCTGAAGAATTGATGTTTTTAAACTGTGGTATGGGAGAAGACTCTTGAGAGTCCCTTGGACTCTAAGGAAATCAAACCAGTCAATCCTCAAGGAAATGAATCCTGAATATTCTTTGGAAGGACTGATGCTGAAACTGAAGCTCCAATACTTGGCCATCTGATGTGAAGAGCTGACTCATTGGAAAAGACCCTGATACTGGGAAAGATTGAGAGCAGGTGGAGAAAGGGATGACAGAGGATCAAATGGTTGGGTGGCATCATCGACTCGATGGATATGGGTTTGAGCAAGCTCTGGGAGACGATAAAGGGCAGGGAAGCCTGGCCTTCTGAAGCCCATGGGATCATAAAGAGTCAGATATGACTGAGTGACTGAACAACAAGAAAAACTAAGTGGAAGAGAGAAAATAAAATCCATTTCCTGTGGTGAGCCTCAGAACTGTCCCAGGCTCAGAGCCATCTGAAAAGTTTGTTCAGTTTTTTCTTAGATTGTCAGGGGCAAATACCTATTTTTTTCTGTTTTCTTTTGAGTGAGCTAAGTCAATTTGCTTTCCGTTATACACAACCAGAATAGATTAAGAATGTACTCTTCATTACAGAGGAAACAGAGGAGGAAGAAATCTTAATGGCCCAATAAGAGAATAGTTATCCATCTGGCAATCAATGTATTTTGAAATTATTAAATGTCATATCTATGAAGAACATGTAACAACCAACACAAAAACATATAAGGCCTAAACATGTGAGATTGGAATGAAAACTGACCTTTTCCAGTCCTGTGGCCACTGCTGAGTTTTCCAAATTTGCTGGCATATTGAGTGCAGCACTTTCACAGCATCATCTTTCAGGATTTGGAATAGCTCAACTGGAATTCCATCACCTCCACTAGCTTTGTTCGTAATGATGTTTTCTAAGGCCCACTTGACTTCACATTCCAGGATGTCTGGCTCTAGGTCAGTGATCACACCATCGTGATTATCTGGGTCATGAAGATCTTTTTTGTACAGTTCTTCTGTGTATTCTTGCCATCTCTTCTTAATATCTTCTGCTTCTGTTAGGTCCATACCATTTCTGTCCTTTATTGAGCTCATCTTTACATGAAATGTTCCTTTGGTATCTCTGATTTTCTTGAAGAGATCCCTAGTCTTTCCCATTCTGTTGTTTTCCTCTATTTCTTTGCATTGATCACTGAAGAAGGCTTTCTTATCTCTTCTTGCTATTCTTTGGAACTCTGCATTCAGATGTTTATATCTTTCCTTTCCTCCTTTGCTTTTCACTTCTGTTCTTTTCACAGCTATTTGTAAGGCCTCCCCAGACAGCCATTTTGCTTTTTTGCATTTCTTTTCTATGGGAATGGTCTTGATCCCTGTCTCCTGTACAATGTCACGAACCTCATTCCATAGTTCATCAGGCACTCTATCTATCAGATCTAAGCCTTTAAATCTATTTTTCACTTCCACTGTATAATCATAAAGGATTTGATTTAGGTCATACCTGAATGGTCTAGTGGTTTTCCCTACTTTCTTCAATTTAAGTCTGAATTTGGCAATAAGGAGTTCTCACACGCTAGTAAAGTAATGCTCAAAATTCTCCAAGCCAGGCTTCAGCAATATGTGAACCGTGAACTTCCTGATGTTCAAGCTGGTTTTAGAAAAGGCAGAGGAACCAGAGATCAAATTGCCAACATCCGCTGGATCATGGAAAAAGCAAGAGAGTTCCAGAAAAACATCTATTTCTGCTTTATTGACTATGCCAAAGCCTTTGACTGTGTGGATCACAATAAACTGTGGAAAATTATTCAAGAGATGGGAATCCCAGACCACCTGATCTGCCTCTTGAGAAATTTGTATGCAGGTCAGGAAGCAACAGTTAGAACTGGACATGGAACAACAGACTGGTTCTAAATAGGAAAAGGAGTTTGTCAAGGCTGTATATTGTTGCCCTGCTTATTTAACTTATATGCAGAGTACATCATGAGAAACGCTGGACTGAAGAAACACAAGCTGGAATCAAGATTGCCGGGAGAAATATCAATAACCTCAGATATGCAGATGACACCACCCTTATGGCAGAAAGTGAAGAGGAACTAAAAAGCCTCTTGATGAAGGTGAAAGTGGAGAGTGAAAAAGTGGGCTTAAAGCTCAACATTCAGAAAATGAAGATCATGGCATCCGGTCCCATCACTTCATGGGAAATAGATGGGGAAACAGTGGAAACAGTGTCAGACTTTATTTTTCTGGGCTCCAAAATCACTGCAGATGGTGACTGCAGCCATGAAATTACAAGATGCTTACTCCTTGGAAAGAAAGTTATGACCAACCTAGATAGCATATTAAAAAACAGAGACATAACTTTGCCAACAAAGGTTCGTCTAGTCAAGGCTATGGTTTTTCCTGTGGTCATGTATGGATGTGAGAGTTGGACTGTGAAGAAGGCTGAACGCTGAAGAATTGATGCTTTTGAACTGTGGTGTTGGAGAAGACTCCTGAGAGTCCCTTGGACTGCAAGGACATCCAACCAGTCCATTCTGAAGGAGATCAGCTCTGGGATTTCTTTGGAAGGAATGATGCTAAAGCTGAAACTCCAGTACTTTGGCCACCTCATGCGTAGAGTTGATTCATTGGAAAAGACTCTGATGCTAGGAGGGATTGGGGGCAGGAAGAGAAGGGGACGACAGAGGATGGGATGGTTGGATGGCATCACCGACTCGATGGACGTGAGTCTGAGTGAACTCCGGGAGTTGGTGATGGACAGGGAGGCCTGGCGTTCTGCAATTCATGGGGTCGCAAAGAGTCGGACACAACTGAGTTACTGATCTGATAAACATGTGAGAACTAGAAGAATACATAATTGTTTATGCCATATAACAGAAATTACTTTATAGCCTATATAAAGGAAGAAGCAAGTACTGATAGGAATTATTTGGGAAAAGATAAAAACATTTAAAATATAAATACCTAATTGGTAATAAGACTTTAAATGTCTACTTATATTTGAATATTTACTATTTCTAAGACTTCTGAATATGAAAGTAACACATATTTATTGTAACAATAAAAGTAAAAAGAAAAACAAGTAAAAAGGGAAGCTTCATACTCACTCAAGATAACCAGTAGAGTAAGAGTTTAATGCAAACACATATCATACCCTTGATTAATACCCTTGATTCCTTCCATAAAAGAAGTATGATAAAAGCCATTAAAAGAAAGTACTTTCTGTAACAAAATATTCTGGATAAAACATCACAAATTTTTTTCTTCATACTGAAGTTATAGTCTCCTCAGCCCCCAAAATCCCAGAAATTGGAGAAGTGAAGGCCCTCACCACTACTTTCTCCCAGACTCATTCATTCTCTTTCTGGGGATTTTGTGCTACCATCCTGAGCAACCACATGCCAGAGAAGTGTCAAGTTCAGCTCCATAGTGCTGTTTTGTGGTAATGTTTCATTTCTTTCCATGAGTGTAAAAACTGTTTGATAACTATGAAATTGGTCTTTCAATGTATATCTAAAAATAACACAATGCAAATACATGTTGCTTCTAGTGAATGTCTATCTTTTTTCTACACATAGTCATGTAACTTAGACATTAGGGGTCTCTCTGCCTTAGTATCCAAAAGGCTGGCCTTGGACCACCATTCCATAGTCTGAAGACTGTACAAATATGTACTCCAGTATTCCTTGAATTCAACTGGATACTGTTAAAGATTTCTTTCTGATACTGATGAATTCATTTTTTTCTCAACTATGCCTTTTTCCACTACTTGCTTCTCCCCTTGTATCACTCCAAATATCATACAAAGCTCTTGTACATGGAGTCAACTTTACTTGAAGTTTGTGGAGAGAGGGGAGAGTGTCATATGTTTACAGAATTTTTACCTCAGAATTAAATACTGCTGCTGCTGCTGCTGCTAAGTCGCTTCAGTCATGTCTGACTCTGTGCAACCCCAGAGACGGCAGCCCACCAGGCTCCCCCGTCCCTGGGATTCTCCAGGCAAGAACACTGGAGTGGGTTGCCATTTCCTTCTCCAATGCATGAAAGTGAGAAGTGAAAGTGAAGTCGCTCTGTCGTGCCCAACTCTTCGCGACCCCATGGACTGCAGCCCACCAGGCTCCTCCATCCATGGGATTTTCCAGGCAAGAGTACTGGAGTGGGGTGCCATTGCCTTATTAGACATTCTCATTTTGCAGACATTGCCATGTTGCTGGATAGCACTTTGTTACTTTTTCCTTTTAGATATTTCACTCTGTTACATAGAGTGAAGTAAGTCAGAAACAGAAAGACAAATATCACTTATATGTGGAATCTAGAAAAATAGTACTGATGAACTTATTTGCAAAGCAGAAATAGAAACACAGATGTAGAGAACAAACATATGGATACCAAGGGGGCAAAGGGAGGGGCAGGGATGAATTGGGAGACTGGGATCAACATATATACACTACTATGCTTAAAATATATAACTAATGGGAAGCCACTGTACAACACAGGGAACTATACTCAGCGCCCTCTAGTAACCTAAATGGAAAGGAAAGATTAAAAATAAGGTGGCAATATATGTATAAATGATTCACTGTGTTGTACCAATGAAACGAACAGCAGTGCATAGCAACTATACTCCAAAAAGTTTTAAAAATAAATAAGTAAAATCCCTGATTGGTTTAAACAAAGAATAATTTACTTATTTTGATATTTTTGCTCTTGCTAACTCAAGACATTAAAATTGTACTCAATCTCAATTAGCCTAATGAAATCATTTCCAAAAAGCATGCTATCTCCCTAATGAGAATTTGGATGACAATTTTAAAAGAACAATTTTGATCAAATAAGTCATCCAGTTTTTATCCAAATATAAAATATATATTTTATTTCATTTTAAAAAATGATTTAAATTACATTGGTATTAAGCTGAAGTTGAACAGGTCTATGAGGACCTATAAAACCTAAAACCAACACACACACACACACACACACACACACACACACACAAATGTTCTTCTTTTCATTGTAGGGGACTGGGATGCAAAAATAGGAAGTCAAGACATACCTGGAGTAACAGGATAGTTTGGCCTTGGAGTATAAAATGAAGCAGGGCAAAGGCTAACAATCTCAGTTGGTAAAGAATCCACCTGCAATGCAGCAGATTCTGGTTCATTTCCTGGGTAGGGAAGATTTGCTGGAGAAAGGATAGGATAGAATATTACCCAGTCCAGTATTCTTGGAGAAAGGATAGGATAGAATACTACCCAGTCCAGTATTCTTGGACTTCCCTTGGGACTCAGCTGGTAAAGAATCTGCCAGAGACCTGGGTTTGATCCATGGGTTGGGAAGATCCCCTGCAGAAGGGAAAGGCTACCCATTCCAGTATTCTAGCCTGGAGAACTCCATGGACTATATAGTCCATGGGGTCACAAAGAGTAGGACACAACTGGGCGACTTTCACTCTCACAGGCTAATAGATTTGCAAAGAGAATGTACCAGTCATAGCAAACACCCTTTTCCAACAACACAAAAGAAAATACTACACATGGACATCACCAGATGGTCAATACCAATATTAGATTGATTATATTCTTGGTAGCTAAAGATGGAAAAGCTCTACACAGTCAGCAAAAACAAGATTGAGAGCTGACTGTGGATCAGATCATGAACTCCTTATTACAAATTCAGACTTAAAGTGAAGAAAGTAGGGAAAAACTTTAGACCATTCAGGTATGACCTAAATCAAATCCCTTATGATTATACAGTGGAAGCGACAAATAGGTTCAAGGGAATAAATCAGATAGACAGAGTGCCTGAAGAACTATGGGTGGAATTTCATAACACTGTACAGGAGGCAGTGATCAAAATCATCCCCCATGAAAAAGAAATACAAAAATGCAAAACAGTTGTCTGAGAAGGCCTCACAAATAGCTGAGAAAACAAGCAAAATACTAGAGAAAAGGAAATTCATACCCATCTGAATGCAAAGTACCAAAGAATAACAAGGAGAGATAAGAAAGCCTTTTTAAGTGAACAATACAAAGAAATAGAGGAAAACAATAGAATGGGAAAGATTGGAGATCTCTTCAAGAAAATTAGAGATACCAATGGAACATTTCATGCAAAGATGGCCACAATAAAGGACAGAAATGGTATGGACCTAAGAGAGGCAGAAGATATTAAGAACAGGTGGCAAGAAATACATAGAACTATACAAAAATTATCTTAATGACCCGGGTAATCATGATGGAGCCATCACTCACCTAGAGCTAGACACACATCCTGGAGTGTGAAGTTTTGTGGGTCTTAGGAAGCATCACTACAAACAAAGCTAGTGGAGATGATAGAATTCCAGCTAAGTTATTAAAAATCCTAAAAGATGATGCCATTAAAGTGCTGCACACAATATGTCAGCAAATTTGAAAAACTCAGTAGTGGCCATAGACTGGAAAAAGTCAGTTTTCATTCTAATCCCAAAGAAGAGGAATGACAAAGAGTGTTCAACTACTGCACTATTGCATTTATTTCACATGCTAGCAAAGTAATGCTCAAAATTCTTCAAGGTAGGTATCAACAGTATGTGATCCAAAAACTCTCAGATGTACAAGGTGGATTTAGAAAAGGCAGAGGAATCAGAGATCAAACTGCCAACATCTGCTGGATCACAGAAAAAACAAGAGAATTCCAGAAAAACATCTACTTCTGCTTCAGCGACTATGCTAAAGCCTTTGACTGCATGGATCACAACAAACCGTGGAAAATTCTTAAAGAGATAGGAATACCAAACCACCTTACCTGAGTCCTAAACCTGTATGCAAGTCAAGTAGAAACAGTTAGAACTGGACGTGGAATAACAGACTGGTTCAAAGTTAGGGAAGAGTACATCAAGGCTGTATATTGTTACCCTGAATATTAATTCACATGCAAATTATATCATGTGAAATGCCAAGCTGGAGGGAGCACAAGCTGGAATCAAGATTGCAGGGAGAAATATCAATAACCTCAAATATGCAGATGACATAACCCTAATTACAGAAAGCAAAGAGGAACTAAAAAGCCTCTTGATGAAAGTGAAAGAGGAGTCAAAAAGCTGGCTTATAACTCAACATTCAAAAAATGAAGATCATGGAATCTGGTTCCATCACTTTATGGCAAATGGATGGGGAAACAATGGAAATAGTAACAGACTTTATCTTCTTTGACTCCAAAATCATTGTGGACAGTGGCTGCAGCCATGAAATTAAGACACTTGTTCCCTGAAAGAAAAGTTATGACAAACCTAGACAGCATATTAAAAAGCAGAGAAATTACTTTGCCTACAAAGGCCCACATAGTCAAATCTATGGTTTTTCCAGTAGTCATATATGGATGTGTGAGCTGGACAATAAAAAAGGCTGAGCGCTGAAGAATTGATGCCTTTGAACTATAGTGCTGGAGAAGACTCTTGAGAGTCCCTTGAACTCAAGATCAAACTAGTTAATCCTAAAAGAAGGTAGTAAAGGACAGGAAAATAGTCTATTTCTTCATGCAGTGGAAGGCTGTGCTCCCTTGTGCTAGGGGACTTTCTCAGTGTTTCTGTTTCACTCTATTTCTGAGGCCCTGAATACCTGCACCATAGAGGAGGCTCTCTCAAAACTGTTACATTTCTGCAGCTGGAGACCACTGATGCATGTTACTCCATATAAGACTTATGGTGGAGGATGGATGAGAGATTCTTGGTTATTTTAACCTCAGTCTTAGGTAGGTCCTGTGAACCTGTTATTTAAGGATGTTACTATCTTAGTATTTGTTTCTCTCCCAAGCTTAATAGCCATACTTTGCCTTGTGCCTGTGATGGTCTTAGGTTATAGAGAATTTCTCACCCTTGCCTCAATAGTAGCAAACATCATCTTTATGTCAGTACAAGATCCTGTGCCCAAGTGGGTTTCCTGCCCCTTCCCTAAGAACTGACAGCTTTGTTTTCAGCTCCTCTTTCCAGAGCAGAATACATTTGCCTGGGACCAGTGAGGGCTTCTCAGGTGGCACTAGGGGTAAAGAACCCACCTGCCATTGCAGGAGACGTAAGAGACATGGTTCAGTCCCTGGGACTAGTAGAAGGAAGGTTCCTCATCTTTTGCAGTAGCAGAGTATTGTCAACATTTCTTGGTGTTATAAAATAAATGTTTCCATCTTCCCCCACCCCCATCCAAATTCACATATTGATGCCCTGAACCCTAATGTGATGATGGTAGAAAGTGGAGCTCTGTGAAAGTAATTAGGGTTTAGATGAGGTCATGAGGGCAGAACCTGCATGATGGGATTAGTGCCCATTTTAAAGAAGAAGACAAAAGCTCTGTCAGTGAGGAGTCAGCAAGAAGGCAGCCATTTGCATATCAGGAAAGGCTTCTACCAGAATGTGACCTGATCTCAGGCTTCCCAGCCTCCAGACCTCTGAGAAATAAATGTCCACAATTTAAGCTGCCTAGTCAATGGTTTGTATTTTGGTAGCTCAACTAAGATACTTTGCAAAATGGTATGGTTGTCATGGGGACAAGTAAATACCCTTCCCTTCTCTCAGAGACAAGCAGCTTCACTTCATATGAGAATGAGCCTGGAGAAGTGAGGAGGGTTTTGAGCCTGCCAGTCACCAAAGGGAACCTACTCAAGTCCCTGTTCTTCCTCACGTCTTTCTCGTAATTACAGAATGAAGGCCCATGGAAAAAAAGCTTTTGAATGAAAACAGATTTTTCTTATGTCTGAGGTTCCTGGAGATTCTAAATTTCTCCTCTAGACCTCACTCGAGCTTTAAGGGTATGTTAACATTTTAGAAGTTTTCTTATTATCCACTTTTTTGGTGGTTGCCATTTGCCCCACGTTCCATCCATCATAGGTAAAAGAGTCCAGGCATCCTGTCTTTTCAGAGGGCTTGGAATTCAGTGTTCTTGACTGCCTGTGCACTAAGCATTCTGAATAAGACAAATACAAGCTAAGATTTTATAGACTGTATAACTTTTGTGTTCTTAGGTGGGAAGCAGTCTAGTTCAGAGGATTTTCTACATTCTAAGTGGAAACAGAAGTCCATAACCTAATGTCAAATTCTGTCACTCATTATTTTTTGACCCGAAAAATATATAATGAAAAATGTTATAGGTAGTATAACTAGATTTACATTATTTTTGATGACTGCATAGCAGTCCCTAAATCACACAAGTAAGCTAGGATTTATATACTAGCATATTCACTTAGTTAAAAAAAAATTAGAGAAGTTGTTATTTAACATTAAAAATGTTACATTAAACAATTTAAAAAGTTAAAATGTAAAGTTGGTTTCTTTTAAAAGCAATTTCAGTTACCGAAGGAAAAAGTTAGGATTACTACATTAAAATTACAGAATCAAAAGTATCCAAGATACTTTTATAAAGAAGCAAATTATTTATTTATTATAGCCAAGTTAGGTAGGAGAATGAGCTTCCCAGGAGACCCAGTGATTAAAAAATCTGCCTGCCTATGTAGGAGATGCAGGTTCAATCCCTGATTCAGGAAGACCCCTGGAGAAGGAATGGCAACCCACTGAAGTATTCTTGCCTGGAGAATTCTATGAAGAGAGGAGACTGGTGGGCTACAGTCCATGAGGTCACAAGGAATCAGATATGCTGAGTGACTAAGCATGCAGTACAAGCACACACATGAGCAGGAGGAACATGCAATGGAAAACACTTGTGTTTCTATCACTGCAACAATAAATTAATAAACACAGGACATCACAAATAAAGCATATTGGAAACATTATCATATTTAATGATTATTTATATTACACTAGGCTCTTTGCTAAGACTTGTGACTATAAGAATTTTAAAAATGATTATTTCTGAACTGAGAGCTTATGTAGAATAATGTCTATACACATCAGGGACTGGGTTGAACAAGGATTTATTGAGACATGGCATTTGAGTTTGATTGTAAAGAATGCATATGCATTTGTCACATAGAGAAGGAGAAATTACAGGCTGAAGGAATAGTTCGTGTAAAAGCATGCAAGTGTGATTTTTTTTTTTCTGAATTGAAGGAAAGCATCTTGCAGAAGTAATATCTACATATTTGTCATATTTTGCATGTATTTTTGACATTAATGTAAAATCTGAAAGCCTGCCACTCCCAATGTAAGGAGGTGAACAACCAGGCTAAGAATCCACAAACAATAACATTTGTTTACAGCTTTAAACAAACTTACATAAAAAAATCAGGACACATAAAAGCAGCAATATCTTACACACTCCTATTTGCATTGCTCATATATCCCTGACTTTTATCATTAAGAAAACTAGCAATTCACTTATATCTCAGTGAAATAGCTGATAACTGCTAGGCTACACTGAAGTAACAAACTTGAAAACTCAATAACCATAAAGAAGACATGACATAATTAGCACTGTAGCCAAGTGGGAGGTAAAGGATCTAGGTTGCTCTACTGTCCTGGTATCTTTAACTTCCAGTCTAGAAGACAAAAGAGCGTGTGCATGGAAAAGGCACATCCACACTTGACAGCCTTGGACTGGAAGTGACATGTGGCTTCTTTCTACTTGCCATTGATGAGAACCATAAACATAACCCTTCATTTGAAGACTGGGAAATGTAGTTTCATTCTGAGCCCAGATAAATGAAATAATCTGGTGAACACATGATATTTTCTCTTCTATAACCCACCGACTCTAAAAAGTCTTCGTCATTTCATGAATAAAACATTCGGAAGAGTAAAAAATATGCAAATGCTTAAGATCATCCATAATCTTCTCCTGAGAGAAATCTTAACAACTTTTCAATTTGTTTACTTTCCATATTTTTTCAAGTGCATATTTTTCTAATAAAGATAACATTTTATGAAAAGTTTGGGGCAGCTTTTTATTACTTAACCTAACATGCATTCCCAATATATGATACATATTTGAGTATATTACATATATATAACTTAATGACTTTATATTATCCCAACATATGCATACACTATAACTTAGTTAACTGTTATCATTGAGTATTTGTCTCCAACATATATAATACAGCATATCTTTCTATAAAAATCTTTACATATGAATTTCAGATTATGTCCTTGAGAAAGGTGAAATTATCCTGTCAAAGTATGTGGATATTTTTAAGGCAGTGTAAAACTATTTCAACACTGCCTTTCAAATTTTTTCAATTTAAAATCCTACCAGCAGTGCAGAGAGAGTAAATCTTCCAAACATACAGTTAGTTCAGATTCAGCAACTTGATACTTAAAACTGAAAATATCCCAGTCCATACCACAGATCATACAAAAACCCAAACAAAGAAGAAAATGAAAATATGAACCCCTTTGCTTATGTAATTAACATGAATCTGACTTTCCTAACAGATGCTTTCTATGATCTGATTACTCACCAGACCACCTGAATGATTGGGTTTGTGAACCATCCTATAGTGGTTTGTGAGGGTTTGTGAACACTTCTTATAATGTAATCTAACTTATTAAGAGAAAAGAATCTAAGACTTACTGTCAAGACCAAAGTTATGTGTCATTATTACATTCTTTCCCTCCCACTTTGTATACATACACATTTTTTGGAGGGGTTGGAGAGGGAGAATAAAAATTCTGACTCCTCTATCAAGCACCCAGATTCTTCTGGTTTTCATCATTTGGTTATAATAAACATTTTGTTTTACCAAGCTTCCTTTATAAATATTGCTAGACTTCTCAGTAGCTACCATTTCACTCAATACAGACATCTTAATCTGCCTATGCTTTCAAGTAATCATAATGTTTGTGTGCTTTCCTGATGGGGGTATAGTTTTTTGCCCTTGATGATGATTGCAAATTAGTCAACAATTAATAATGTATGTGCATCTGTTTTAGTGAGTACACAGAGAAAGAGTAGGTTTAGGCATATAGTAAATGAATTCATCTGTGGTACAGACTCCTTTCCTGAATTTTAAGGAAAACATCCAGAAAGATGGCATTTATCAGACAACTGTTAACTATTCTTGAGATAAAAGTTTGGTTAACAGAAATATACCCCCATACAAATTATTTCACTGACTTTTTTTTTCAAAAATTTCAAATTTCATGCCCTGAAGTTATCATCACTTGGCTTTCTGAATGTTACTGACAATTGACATGTGAAACAGAAAAAACTGGCTTCAGAACCTACAGAGAAATAACTATTGCCCTCTCCACTTTTCTGGAGAGTCCAGACATTAATACACAGCTGCTCTGGAAAGTGCTTTTATAGCCTAATGTCTGCAGCTTGTACTTGATTCCTGTGTCAAGAGCGTGTTTCCAAACTGGCAGTAGCATACAGTTACGTTGTTATGTGTTTAGAGGGCAAAGTGGAGGAAAATCCCAGGGTGACACTGCTGGGGCATGCTCACAAATGGCTCAAGTCGGCCACAAAGAAAGGTTGTAAATCACGATCCGAAAGAGATTGATGATGTTTGTGAAATATTCTCTCAGGGTGCCAAAGAGGTGCTTGTTCCCGAGGCTTAAGAATTATTTTTGTGAAAGGATTTTATCATTAAGTCTGATGATGTGCCTGCAACCAAAGATGGGGGTGGGGGAGAAAGGGAGGGAGAGAAGAAGGGAGGGAGGGAAGGAAGGGAGGAGCGAAATGAGGGAAAGAAATCCTTGCAACAACGCAATGATTAATATTCCTTTGTATGACACAAACTTTTATCACCTGTATCACTGACAGTTATGATTTGTTAAAAGTTTTCTTCAGGGTGTTTGTTATAAACATAGAATTAATTGTTTTGTGATTTGCATCTTTATTTCAAGGTAGATGGAACCTGTAGTATTTGGGTACTCTACAAGCCTTAGACTACATACAGTAGGAGAACTTTTTCAGCACAAACCCTTGGTGTACAATAAATTAGTTCTTTTGGAAGAGGCTGGCTTTTCTTTTTATGAGGTGTTAAGTAAGGATGGCCTCACCAGTGCAAAAACATTGACTAAATTGGCTCATAGCAAACACAGTCCTATAATTGAGTGTTTCATTTAGCGAAGTGTATTGCACATGCCCGTGGACTAGTATGGGGATTTTAAAAAAAGGAATTTGGGGAAAACATATGAAATTTCTAACTAAATTTATGAGTCTAAAAGTTCTTGTAAAAAAAGAGAAGACATTTAAAAAACGAGACGAAAAAAATTTAAATTATGATGAAATCCATCACTATTTTGTTTATGCTTGTTTTCTTACTGATTTGTTGGAAGAATTATAATTAAAAAGTAATTTGTAGCATGCAATAGAACTTTAAAGATGGTGTTTTTTTACTCTAAATCCACTTTCAATTATTCCCCTAAGACCTACCTTATAAAACAATGAAACATGCTGTGGAATTGTATTTCATCAACTATGAGTTTCTTAACTATTAAGTATACATGCTCCACAGAGAGTAAGCTATTAATATACTCAATGACTCATTTAGAGTGTTCTAAGTTAAATAGCCAGAGTCGTTATCAGAGATTAATGAGCCTCCAAAAGACTTGGTTTAGGTGCCACTTTGAGCAAGAATTAGATAATTTCCCAAAAACAAAACCAAAAAGCGTAGACTGTTTGAAGGCTCTCAACAAAAGGTTCATCACTTTTGAAGCTCTCATTTCATACCACACAACAGAAACTTACCTCTGTCTACCTTTATTGGAGCGTTTTGTGATCAGGTGTGCAGATTCTATCCCTGGGTCAGGCAGACCCCTGGAGTAGGAAATGGCAACCCACTCCAGTATTCTTATCTGGAAAGTCTCATAGACAGAGGAGCCTGGAGAGCTACAGTCATGTTGCAAAGAGTTGGACATGACTGAGCACACATGTAAAATTCTTTTTTTTTTTTTTCTCAGACTAGCAAAATTTGGTAAAATAAAAGGAGCTTGAGAATTTGATTCACTTTTCCTTCTGGGTTCACCAAATAAATGTTGAATTTATGTGATTTACTAGATAAGAAAGACAAATCCACAGCAGATTTTTCAATTTAACCCTGGGAGACAAGATATGAGACACAGTGGGAAAGGCTTGACTGAAGTAAAAAACTCCAGTTACTTATTTCAGCTCTGCATATCTCCGTAGTGTGATTTAATGTCTCTATGCCTCATTTTCCTCGTCAAACAAGACCTTTGACTAGATGATCATTCAGAGCTAAACATCTGTAAGGAATACCTATTATCTTTTTATCCATTTATCTGTTTAAATGGATAACATCTATATAATGTGAGGGCCCCTTATCCTGATAATAACCTAATTCAGTAGGATTTAAAAACACAGTGCGGAGGAATATGGAACTCTCTCAGTGTTATGCGGCAACCTGGATGGGAGGGGAGTTTGGGGGAGAATGGATACATGTAAATGTAGAGCTGATTTCCTTCGTTGTTCACCTGAAACTATCACAACAGTGTTAATTGGCTATACAAAATAAAAAGTGTAAAAAGAAACACAATGCTGAAAGATTTTAGTGTAATAGGTACTATCTCAGGTAGCAATAGCTGACTAATATGTAAATGAACTGGCATAATTTTTTTAATAAGTGGGATATTCATAAATAATAAATAAACTTTTAAATGCAAATCTCCTAGCAGGGAAACAAAAAATGAGTGGTGTGAATTTATGCAAGCTACAATAATAAAGGGCACTTGAGGAAATTGGATGTTTCCTCATGATTAAATTACAAAAATGTTTTTACACAGCAATTTTTCTTTCTGTTTACTTTTATTATAAATACAATTTTTAATTGTGAAATGCATCCTTAAAAATGATCCATACATTGCTGCTATATCTGGCAAATTTCATTTGTTCAAAACTATCATTTAATTATGCTATATTTGGATATTTAGATCCAATCAGTCCATTCTAAAGGAGATCAGTCCTGGGTGTTCTTTGGAAGGAAGCTGAAACTCCAGTACTTTGGCCACCTCATGCGAAGAGTTGACTCATTGGAAAAGACTCTGATGCTGGGAGAGATTGGGGGCAGGAGGAGAAGGGGACGACAGAAGATGAGATGGCTGGATGGCATCACCGACTCGATGGACATGAGTCTGAGTGAACTCCGGGAGCTGGTGATGGACAGGGAGGCCTGGCGTACTGCAATTCATGGGGTTGCAAAGAGTCAGACATGACTGAGCGACTGAACTGAACTGAACTGATAAATATTTACCTAAGAAAAGCTGAGTAACAATTTCTACCAAAATTATGTCATATACCCATTTCAATTAATTTGGATATAAAATTATACTGACTTTTTTCCCAAGAATTACATATCTTAAGAATAAGTCACATAAATTTGGGTGGCTTAGTACATCATAAAAAATGACGAAATCATCAAAACCAACTTTCAATATATGTGTACCTGTGTGCAAAGCCTGAGAAAGAGAAAAGTAGCCCATGACCTTTGGGAGCTGGTCCATCCTAGGTGTAGCTAGGCACTAACCTCAGTACTTGGGGAAGGTCATGGTGTTCTCCTGCAGCACATAAATAATCTCACAGGTCACCAACACCAGACAAAGTGACCATGCAACCATGATGAAGTGGACATAAATAAGCCACTCAATAGTCATGGCTGGACACAAACCACAACAAGATTGTTGTTCAAGCCATACACAATAATCATCAGTATCCCCACTTCCGACTGACATCAGTGATTACTGCTACTTTTCCAATTACAATTTTAGCCCTATTTCTTTCTCCTCACTCTCTTAAGATTCTCCATCACACTTCTCACTCTCTTAAGATTCTCTCCATGACTGTCTCTGCTACTTCAAGGTACCAACTCCAGGTACTACTTTCATAAATGTTCCCCTAAAATAACCTAATACAATCTTTAAACCTAGAGGTTCCTTCCAATACCCTCTTACTGAGATGTGCCACTGTTCCCATGGAATGCGGTCTCCACCTCGCTCAAAGAAATACGCAATCAAACTGACCACAGCATCAGTGGTCTGTGATGGTCTATGGGCATGAGACATTGGCAAAACACTCATGTATTACTCTGAGACATATATTTTGAGTGAAAAATAGAAACTATCTAAATGTGTATGAATAAAGAGTTTAGGAACAAATACATAATTGAGTAAGACACTGCTTTACAAAACTCCCCATGAAAAATAATATACATAATCTCCTTTTCCTAAATATAAAATCAGGGCCCAAATAAATGATGCCTGGATTTGCATAACATAATCTCTTCATTCACATGCAAATTCTATTAACATTAATTCATCACCTTTTTATCTGCCAAGCAGTGTGCTAGGTACTTTTCATGTAAATGTTCTATTTAACCCTCATAGCAGCCTGTAAGTTAGATATTTTTATCTTATTTAATCCCTGTAACAGCCTAGTGAAGCTGATGTTTAAAGCCTCATTTTATAGGTAAGGAAATATTAAATGATTTACCTGCCAGTGAATGTATGAGGAAATAATCAGACATGAATTCGCAAACATGATAATAACAACAATTTATTAATTCACTTAAAAATGTTTGCAGCTCCAAGTTTGTCAGGTCACTAAAAAATAAACATGGAAATCCTTGTTGTCCTGGATTTCTGTTCTAGTGAAGCAGGACAAACAATAAAAGTACAAATAAATAAAGTATGCAGATGACAATTAGCCTGCAAATAGAAATAACAATTAAGCAAGTGTGATAAGGTTGTGTCAGGAAGGGTTTCTGCTTCAAAAGGAAGTGAAGAGCTGGTCATGAAGATGTCTGAGAGAAGAGGCTGCAGGCAGAGGGGAGGAACAAGAAGAAAGAGCGTGAGACTAGACCTTGCCTGGTGTGTCCACAGAACAGCAGAAAGGCTACCTTGTATGGAGCAATGGGAGCAAGGGGGAGAGTGCAAATGATGGGGTCAGATGCATAAGAGAGGAGGATAAAATGTAAATGGATCCTGGAGCCCAGAAAAAGCCCATGAGGGTCTGAATAAAAGAGCTTCATAGTCCAACTTATATTTAACAGAACTCTTCCATTTTCAGAATTGTCTGCAGGGAGAAAGATTCAAATCAGGAAAATAAAGTAGGAAATTATTTCAAGATTCAAGTGAGAGATAATGGCAACATAGACCAAGGTTGGAAAGGTGGAGGTGGTGACAAGCAGCTGGTCCTGACTGTAGTACTACAAAGGCAAGAAGACTGAAGTGAAAGGGGGGCAGGTCATCCGTGAAACTGAGTGGTGCAGGATTTGAACCCAGGTATTCTGAGTCTGAGAGGCATTCTGAGGGTATTCTGAGCATTAGACCATAAAGACAGCTGAGGGCCAAACAATTGATACTTTCAAACTGTCCTGGAGAAGACTATTGAGAGTTCTTGGACAGCAAGGAAATCAAACCAGTCAATCCTAAAAGAAATCAACCCTGAATATTCATTGGAAGGACTAATGCTGAAGTTCCATACTTTGGCCACCTGACGTGAAGAGTTGACTCATTAGAGAAGACCCTGAAGCTGGGAAAGACTGAGGGCAGGAAGAGAAGAGGGTGACAGAGATGAGATGCTTGGATGGAGTCACCGTCTCAATGGACTTGAGCTTGAGCAAACTCTGGGAGACAGTGAAGGACAGGGAAACCTGGAGTATTGCAATCCATGGGTTTGCAAAGAGTAGGGTACCATTTAGTGACTGAACAACAACAATTCTGACTCTAGACCTCAGTTCTCTTCAGAAGCGCATAAACTATGAAGTACCATTATAAATTATTTTAAAATAATAACTTGCTTATTTTCACTTGACTTCTAAGATGCAGCTGCTTTATAAAGTTACCATGATTTTCCATGTGATTACTCAAGAGCTAAAAAAATTATATTAAAAAATTATCTCATGAGTTAGGAGCACAGAAATTTTATCTCTAAGACGTATAAGCCAGTATCAATTATGTGCTGTTTCTTCATTTAGCTTCCAATTTAGTTAATTATTTTCCTTTCCAAACAAGCATTTTAATGAAACAATTAGGCTTTTACAGAAGTCAGAATATGTGTCAGCTTGTATACTGTGTATCATTTTAGAGTAATTTTTGGTAGAGGTTTTTCTCTGAATCAATCTCTAGTTTTGTGTAAGTTTAAGGGGTTTTCAAATAAGTTCCCATATATATACCTGAAAGTCAGTGGGTAATTCTTAATTTTTTTTTTTGCCTTCTCTAAAGATAATTATTATTACCAATCAGTTTCCAACAAAGAAACATTCTCTCTGTCAATTCATTTTCTCCATCTGCTTTCACATACTGCAAAATTATAATCATCCATAATTTGTGATAGATTCTTGCCAAACGTTGCTAAAACAATTTAGAAAGTGCCAGACAAGGAGACTTGCCAACTAACACACAGTGCAGATGCTTTTGTTCTTTATACTTTCCTCCAGAAAAGTTGAATATGAGTTATTTTTGATGGATGTTTAATTCCCAAGTAACTATGACAGTGAATTCAGTTTTATCCATCTAGAACAAATGACATATGCCCCCTCCCCTAAGAGGTAGCAACACAATAGATATGACACTGAATTGTACTACCCCTCAGAATAAGACAAATTTAATTAGGCTGTGAGCTCCTTAATGGCCGAGACTATGTCTTTTTACTTTAGAATCTTCGAAACACAGTGTTATTATTGGTATGTGTACTTGACCACAAGTTCTAGCAAGAAAATGCAGTTATTCTAACTGAAGAAAGGATCTGCTCATGTGGGAAGGGCATCATAGTTTTTCACCAAGCTTGTAGCTTCAAGGAGAAAAGGAAAGAGTGATGCACACAGAAAAGAGGGCTAGATTGCCTGAACCGACCTGAAGATAATATTCTGACAGCTGCTTCAGCCAGAGAGCGTTCATGTTTTACTTTTTAAGTGAAAGAAATGAATGAATTTATATTCCCAAGCTAGCCATTTTTCTTTCTTCTTCAGAGCCAAACTTCTCAGAAGATTTGCCTTGACTCATTATTTCCATATCCTAACCTTCAATATGCTCTTCAACATTTCCAAAAACGCTGTTCTTCCCCAAGATTCTAACTGATACCAGCACAGACTGTGTCCTACCAAGGCCAATCTGATTCAACCTGCACACAACCTGGTGACATTTACCACCCACTTCTTTTCAAAATAGTTTCTTTTCTAGATCTGTTTGGTCTCTCGGTCTCCTTGTTCACCATTATTTCTCTAGCCTCTTCTTCACAGTATTTTTTGCTGGTTCTTCTTTCATTATAGACTACCAAATTTTGGATACTTAAGGTCTTCATTTCTGTTTCCTTCTATTGTCTAGTTCCCTATGATTTCATCCTCTCCCATGACTTTATTTGTATTCCATATGCCGATGACTACACTTCTACTTGCAGTTTTGCCTTCTTCCGTCACCTCCTCATTCATGTGTCTAATTTCCTTTTGGCTATTTTCACCATGGTATCTATAGACATCTCAAATGCAATGCAGCCCAAACAGAACAATTAATTGCATCCTGCCCCTATATTTGCTTTTCCCGTTCTCAAACAGAAGCGAACAGCAGCAACATCAGCTCAGTTTCTCAAATGAAACACAACAAACAAAACCTAATAGTCTACGGGACTGCTGTATTTTACTTTCTCCCATCTTATCCATAAGGAAGATCCCTCAAAACACATATTCTAAATCTGACCGTCTCTTCATAACCACTCAGTCTAATTCACTGCACCAACAGCCAACTATTTCACCATCTCCCTACCTCCCACTCTCCTATTCTATTTCTAATCTTTCAATGTAATCAAAACACTGCCAATAGGTTTTACACTGCAAGAAATAAAATATAACTTTTTGCCAAGGCACTCAAGACACTACATGATCTGGTCTTCACTCAATGTCATCTCCCCCTACTCTTTTCCTTCATCACTTGCCTCAGGCACATCGCCTTTTATTCTGTGGTATACACCCTGTGCGTTCCAGTATCAAAACACTGGTACCCATGCTTTTCCTTGGAACACTCTTCATAGAGATTATCAAAAAGCTCCAAGAAACAAGGATCCTCTTGACCGCTTCATGTAAAGAACTCCTTTACATACACACAATCCCTGAGGTTCAGAAAGCTCAAGTCACTTGCTCAAGGTCACAAAGCTCATTGATTGTGAGTATTTGTTTGGAAGTTATGATTTTTGATTCCTGAGTGTGTTCTTTTCCATGGCAGGGTACTTATCAATGTCAATGCATCAGTTCAGTTCAGTTGCTCAGTTGTGTCCAAATCTTTGTGACTCCATGAATCACAGCACGCCAGGCCTCCCAGTCCATCACCAACTCCCGGAGTTCACTCAGACTCACGTCCATCGAGTCAGTGATGCCATCCAGCCATCTCATCCTCTGTCGTCCCCTTCTCCTCCTGCCCCCAATACCTTCCAGCATCAGAGTCTTTTCCAATGAGGCAACTCTTCACATGAGGTGGCCAAAGTACTGGAGTTTCAGCTTTAGCATCATTCCTTCCAAAGAACACCCAGGGCTGATCTCCTTCAGAATGGTCTGGTTGGATCTCCTTGCAGTCCAAGGGACTCTCAAGAGTCTTCTCAAACACCACAGTTCAAACGCATCAATTCTTCTGCGCTCAGCCTTCTTCCAGTTCAACTCTCACATGCATACATGACCACTGGAAAAACCATAGGCTTGACTAGATGGACCTTTGTTGGCAAAGCAATGTTTTCGCTTTTGAATATACTATCTAGGTTGGACATAACTTTCCTTCCAAGGAGTAAGCATCTTTTAATTTCATAAGAATTCCACTGAAATATTAGAATAGCAGAACCAACTATCCAACCACTGAGGTTTATGTTACTAGAAGTGAATGAATACACAGACACAAACACATGCATCCATATTCAGCTCTCCTCTGCAGGTTCCACATTTATGGATTCCACCAACCACAGATTCTGTGCTATGTTTGAGATCTACAGATGGTTGAATTTGCTGATCCAGACTGTGTGGGTAAAAAGGGATAAGTATAGAACTTGAGAATGCATGGGCTTTGATAATTGTGGCAATCCTAGAACCAATCTCCCCAGGGATGATTGTACATCATGTCGTTTTGTGCTTACTTTTACCAGGCATAGCTTTAAATATTTGCACACATGAATCCATTCAATCCTTATAAAAACTGTCAGCTACTATTATTTTAAATAGACATAAATACACTGAAGCACAGAGAAATTTGGCAAATAACCTAAAGCAAGAGCATTACAAAGTAATGATACTAATAATCAGTGTTTAAGTGGTATTTAAAGCCAGCAGACTGAATAAAATCACTCAAGACCTCAGAGTATAGCCAGAAAAAAAAGAATTGGGACCTAAATTTTGAATTACTTTCAAAATAGAGAAGTCTGACAAGAGGAAGAACAGGCAACAAAATAGCTATGAGATAGCAATCAGCACTGAAGGAGAAAACAGGGAAGGTGAGATGGCAAGGAAGCTGAGAGAAGAAAATGATACCAAGAGGTCAACTACATCAGATGCCTGAGAAATTATGGAAGGATGAAGAACTTAAAAGACTGACTGCAAGTTGATAGTGACCAAAAGAGTACTGCCAAAGAAAAGACTGATTATGGAAAGTAAAGACAAAAATCAGAATGAAACCATAAATAAAGTTAATTCAATACTTTTACGGAAACAGAGAAAATAGTTCGACGGCATGAGGGAGAGGCAGGATTAAGGCAGGATTTCTGCTGCTGCTGCTGCTGCTAAGTTGCTTCAGTCGTGTCCGACTCTGTGTGACCCCATAGACGGCAGCCCACGAGGCTCCCGTCCCTGGGATTCTCCAGGCAAGAACACTGGAGTGGGTTGCCATTTCCTTCTCCAGTGCAGGAAAGTAAAAAGTGAAAGTGAAGTTGCTTTGTCATGCCCGACTCTTAGTGACCCCATG
Organism: Bos indicus; assembly: GCF_029378745.1. Classification (NCBI taxonomy): domain Eukaryota; kingdom Metazoa; phylum Chordata; class Mammalia; order Artiodactyla; family Bovidae; genus Bos; species Bos indicus. The sequence goes on along the minus strand of NC_091762.1, from coordinate 63,965,881 downwards.
GACTTCAGCCTACCAGGCTCCTCTGCCCATGGGATTTTCCAGGCAAGAGTACTGGAGTGGGGTGAAGGCAGGATTTCTAGAAGATGGTAAACATTAAAATATGTTTATATGCCAGTGGGAAAGATCAAGGAAAGCATAAAATTGACCATGTGAGAAATAAGAGGGGGGATATCCAGAATTAAGTCTACACTCATGCAAGAAGACCGGTGAGATGGTTAATTTTATGTGTCAACTAAACTGGTCCATGGTGTTCCCAGATATCTGGCCAAACATTATTCTGGGTGTTTCTGGTTGACATTATGGCTTTAAGTCAGTAAACTGATAAAGCAGACTGTCCTCCCTAATGTGCATGGACCTCATCCAATCACATGAGGGCCTGAACAGAACAAAAAGACTGAACATCCCTCAAACAAGGCTTCCCTGGTGGCTCAGCTGGTAAAGAATTCACCTGCAATGCAGGAGACCTGTGTTCTAACCCTGGGTTGCGAAGATCCCCTGGAGAAGGGAATGGCTACCTACTCCAGTATTCTGGCCTGGAGAATTCCATAGACTGTAGAGACCACGGGGTTGCAAAGAGTTGACTGAGCAACTTTCACTTTCACTCCCTCAAATAAGAGAGAATCCCTCCTGTCTGTCTTCTAACCAGGACATCAACTTTTGTCTGCCTTCAGACTAACACTAACACATCCACTCTTCCTGTGTCTCCAGTCAGCTGACAGCAGGTCCTGGGACTTGTCAGCCTCCATAATTACATGAGCCAAAATCTTAAATGAAATCTGTCTCTCTCCGAACATACAACACACACATGTATATACATATATATAGATATTTCATATATACACACACATTTTTTTTTTCTGAAGAACCCTGATACAACTCAGATCCAGAGCACGATGTCCAAATTCACTTGAACTATGAGTTAGACACTGAGTACTTGAGCTCAGCTGACCACCAAACCAGATCAGATCAAAAAGTAGCAGAAATGATGACTCTTCAAGTTGCTTTCACTTTACACCCTTGGCAAAGTAGCAGAGCAGTGTTCCAAAGACTATTAAGACCAAGAATATAAGGGAGTGGACATGGCCATCGGTGCTTCCCTTTGCCTCTCACTGAAGTGATGGTTCTGTTTGGGAGTGAGGAACAGGGACAAGGTCAGCATTCAGGAATCCATCATAGGACTTCTAAGGAAATTCTTGCTGTATGGCAGTGTGTAGTAAATGTTCTATTTTTCTGTGTTTCATTGAACCTATCCAAGGATCTCAGAGCAATCACACAAACAATGCCTAACCATAGGGTTCTTTATTTCCTTTCATATGCTTCTTTTTTCTGATTTGTATTTTCAAATTTATCTACAATCAATATTCACTATTTGTGTGATTACAAAATCAATTACAGCCATTTATTAAATTTAGAAAAAGGTGAATCACCACTCATAACATCATTCTCCTGCTTACAATCCTAGGTGAATCACCACTCATAACATCATTCTCCTGCTTACAATCCTTGTTGATAATTTTAGTCTTCACAATAAAATTCAGGATCTTAAGATAGAATTTCTAGTCTAACAATAGGTAGGAACAATTTTTTCTTAAATTAATTTGATTAGTTTTTCTTGCAAACAAATGATCCCCAAGACATTACTATTCTAGATCTTAGGCAGCAGAACAATTATTTGTTGTTTGTTTATGGTTTATTTGTCTGTTTAATTTCTTCAGTGGATGATATATCATCATAGTTGTTTTGTGAGCATGTTTGGTTTCTGATTGTGTTTTTATTTTAATCAGTGAAAGGAGAAATAATGACCAAGGGCAGCTACCATACTATGATGAATAGGACTGTAGAGAGATAGATGAATGAAAGATGACATTTTAGGAATGCTTTCAGTACATGTGGAAATCTAATTCAACCTTTACAGGAGTCTGCACATTTGTTTTTAATTTGCATACATAATGCTTCATGTATATAATTTCATATTTTTCATGTTTGACTAAGCACTTTGTTTTTAACCTCCATAGTTGTTGCTATGCTGTATGTAATTACTTACTGCCAAGTATAGTATATTATTTGCATGAAAATGACCCTCAGATAGGATGACATTTGGAACTGGAAAAATAGATTACATTGTCAGATTTATGTTGTGTAATAATTTTCTATGTTTACATTTTAAAATAGAATATAGATGTCAGGGCTACATTGGAACACCCATTAGCAGATAGGAGTTGGATTAGTTTTAGAGATTATTTAATTTTATCATCAATGTTCACCTAATTTAAAAAATAAAATTCACTGATCTAAAGACTATTTTAGTAATATTATTCAATAGCTTCAATTAGCTTTATAAAGATGAATTATCTTGATTCATTTCTATAAAATGTATAAATATGTTGCCATGAAGAGTCTTTTTCCATGCACTGTAAAATATTGCCAAAGTTTTACCCTCACACTAACGATAAATAATGCTTAAATGAGACTGTAATTTTTGCAATCTGGGGCTATTCACAGATGAATTATTTGGCTAAAAGTGATATCTCTACTAGCATAGCCTTGCCTCATTATCTCATTCTAAGATGAATGAAGGGGAGGAGAAGTGTTCAGCTAATTCATATTGTTGCCACAGTTAAACTGTTCCCTAATCAATTGTATTGTTGTTTGGTAAACTAAGAGATATTTGTAACAACTTCAAATTTGTTTAAAATGCAAGAATTTCTCATAAAAAATATGCCATTTTTATTCAAAAGATATTCTTTTATATTATTATGTAATTCTGTAGAAGAGGATTTTTAATGTAAATATATTAAATAACTAAAATAAAATTAGCTTATATATGTTTTAAGGTATGAAATAAGACACATGTTTTTAAGTTTATCTACACATGCACACTGGAGAAGGGAATGGCAACCTATCCAGTGTTCTTGACTGGAGAATCCCAGGGACGGAGGAGCCTGGTGGGCTGCCGTCTCTGGGGTTGCACAGAGTCGGACACGACTGAAGCGACTCAGCAGCAGCAACAGCACACATGCACATACTAGGTTTAAAGTCAAGCTTTATTCCCAGCATTAGAAATACAAAGAGAATACATTATTTAATTTAAAAAGCCTTGAAAGATTCATCTTCCTGAAAATGCTCCCAGGTCATGGTGATATGTTAATATCATCTTCCTCTTTAGGGTTTAAGATCATTATCTGACTCCTTGGGAATCAAGTCATGAAATCTTTAGGCACTACCAGCACCATTATAAAAATACACAGATAGGCAGAACACTACAACCCACAATCAATACGTACTAACTACACAGTTGGCTCATATATGCATGGGCTTTCTATTTAGATCACAAGAAATTTCATTTGTTATGAAACAAGTATATTTTCATTTTGGAAACTGATACTGAAAACATGAAAGGTAGGTGGTAGCCCAGAAATCATGTCACTAGGAATCTATTTCAAGACACCATCATCTCTCCCCTGGACTATAAGACAGAGTTTCTGAAATGTCCTCCCATGTCCATTCTTAGTCCTTCTAACGCATCCTCAAAGAGCATCCTCTAATGAATCCTCAAAGAGAGTCATCTTTTAAAAACCTGGAATCTGATCATCTTGCTATCCTGATTAAAACTTTTCACTTGCTTCCCAGTTTTTTTGTTTGTTTGTTTGTTTGTTTTCCAGAAAGACTAGAGACCATAGCCAGTTAATAAGGTTATCACATGGTCTGGCTCTTTATCCCCTTGTCTCTGGCCTCATCAACTCTTCTCACCCCACCCCCAATTCACATTAACAACAGCTTTTGGGCTTCAGCCTTCTTTAAACTCAAAAAAGCACAGTTCTCTTTTTTTCCACAAGACTTTCAAAATCCTATTCATCTCTCTCATCTTAGCCTAAATATGGCCTTCTCAGTGAAGATCATCATATTTCTCCATATAAGCTTAGGTGTTCCCATCAGATACAGTCACCACACCCTGTACATTGCCTTCCTTTTACTGCCTACCATTGACATTGAAGAGGAACTTTTAAAATATCCATCTTCCCATTGCTTCCAAATTACATGAATCCTAATAGGCATGCCTGATATACATTCTAATACCCTGAATTGTAACTGACATATACATATTTTGAACAAATGTATGTGTATATACATATACATACCAAATACATATTTTGAACAAATGAAATAGTTGTAAATATATCTTAATCAGTAAATTTTAATTGTCTATCCCTTTGCTTTTTTACATGCCTTATGTATGCATTGGTTTATGTTTTTTAATCTGCAGTGTATGCTCATGGAGGAGACCTTTCAGACTGCATTTGCTTTACGATGTTATCTTTGACTCCCCATACTAGGTATGACTGATATGTGATCTCATGGTCTGTAACTTTTCACCTTGTATCCTAAATAGGTTCTCTTTGTGTCCAAGCTTTAGATTCTTTGGAAGCAAGAATTGGGTCCTTTTTTATCTTTGTATCCTCCTGCTAAGGCTCACAAAACAAGCAAACAAAAAACACTTAGATTAAGAAATGTTGTAATAGAAGGAAAGTGTTTGAGGAAAGACTTCAAAAACCTTATGCAGAATCCAGGTATTTCTACCAAACTCCTGATTGTCTAGAAATAAATATGAGTGATTTACCAAATGATTGAGCCACTCCATACAGTATGCTGCAGATAAAGATTCTCCTCCTCTCAGGTCTGTTTTAGAAAATATCCAGAAAAGAGTTCATCATAGGAGGAAAAAAATATCCCTGAAGAGGTATAGTTAGATTCACCTCAGGCAGTCTGGGATATTTGTATTGGATGTCTCACACAAAAAACATCAAAAATATAAAAGGGCCACTTGGGCCCTTTTTGGGAATTTTTTAAAACTATCTTTTTTTTTTATCAGTTTAGAATTACAACACAATTGAGAGTAGAGTACATAGTAGTTCCATCTGCTCCATGTTCCAACACATATGTAACCTCCCTATTTTCAATATCACTCACTAGAATGGTACACTTGTTACCAATAATGAACCACCAAAGACATACCACAGTCACCCAAAGTCAACACTTTATATTAGGGTTCACTCTTAGTATTGTGCATGCTTTTTAGACATGTTTCAACAAATGTACAATGACATATAACCATCATTATAAGATCATATAGAGTGTTTACACTGCTTTAAAAATCCTCTGCATTCTGCCTGTTTCAGTTCAGTTCAGTTGCTCAGTCATGTCGGACTCTTTGCGACCCCATGAATCACAGCATGCCAGGCCTCCCTGTCCAACACCAACTCCCAGAGTTCACTCAAACTCATGTCCATCGAGTCAGCGATGCCATCCAGCCATTTCATCCTCTGTCGTCCCCTTCTACTCCTGCCCCCAATCCCTCACAGCATCAGAGTCTTTTCCAATGAGTCAACTCTTCGCATGAGGTGGCCAAAGTATTGGAGTTTCAGCTTTAGCATCAGTCTTCCAATGAACACCCAAGACTGATCTCCTTTAGGATGGATTGGTTGGATCTCCTTGTAGTCCAAGGGACTCTCTAAAGTCTTCTCCAACACCACAGTTTAAAAGCATCAATTCTTCAGCACTCAGCTTTCTTCACAGTCCAACTCTCACATCCATACATGAGCACTGGAAAAACCATAGCCTTGACTAGATGGACCTTTGATAGCAAAGTAATGTCTCTGCTTTTCAATATGCTGTCTAAGTTGGTCATAACTTTCCTTCCAAGGAGTAAGTGTCTTTTAATTTCATGGCTGCAGTCACCATCTGCAGTGATTTTGGAGCCCCCAAAAATAAAGTCTGACACTGTTTCCACTGTTTCCCCATCTATTTCCCACGAAGTGATGGGACCAGATGCCATGATCTTAGTTTTCTGAATGTTGAGTTTTAAGCCAACTTTTCACTCTCCTCTTTCACTTTCATCAAGAGGCTTTTTAGTTCCTCTTTACTTTCTGCCATAAGGGTGGTGTCATCTGCATATCTGAGGTTATTGATATTTCTCCTGACAATCTTGATTCCAGCTTGTGCTTCTTCCAGCCCAGTGTTTCTCATGATGTCCTCTGTATATAAGTTAAATAAGCAGGGTGACAATATACAGCCTTGATGTACTTCTTTCCTGATTTGGAACCAGTCTGTTGTTCCATGTCCAGTTCTAACTGTTGCTTCCTGACCTGCATATAGGTTTCTCAACAGGCAGGTCAGGTGGTCTGGTATTCCAATCTCTTTCAGAATTTTCCACAGTTTATTGTGATCCACACAGTCAAAGGCTTTGGCATAGTCAATAAAGCAGAAATAGATGTTTTTCTGGAACTCTCGCTTTTTCCATGATCCAGCGGATGTTGGCAATTTTATCTCTGCTTCCTCTGCCTTTTCTAAAACCTGCTTGAACATTTGGAAGTTCATGGTTCACGTATTGCTGAAGCCTGACTTGGAGAATTTTGAGCATTACTTTACTAGCGTGTGAGATGAGTGCAATTGTGCGGTAGTTTGAGCATTCTTTGGCATTGTCTTTCTTTGGGATTGGAATGAAACCTGACCTTTTCCAGTCCTGTGGCCACTGCTGAGTTTTCCAAATTTGCTGGCATGTTGCATGCAGCACTTTCACAGCATCATCTTCCAGGATTTGAAATAGCTCAACTGGAATTCCATCACCTCCACTAGCTTTGCTCATAGTGATGCTTTCTAAGGCCCACTTGACTTCACATTCCTGGATGTCTGGCTTAGGTGAGTGATCACACCATCGTGATTATCTTGGTCATGAAACTCTTTTTTGTACAGTTCTTCTGTGTATTCTTGCCACCTCTTCTTAGTATCTTGTGCTTCTGTTTGGTCCATACCATTTCTGTCCTTTATCGAGCCCATCTTTGCATGAAACGTTCCCTTGGTATCTCTAATTTTCTTGAAGAGATCTCTAGTCATTCCCATTCTGTTGTTTTCCTCTATTTCTTTGCATTGATCACTGAGGAAGGCTTTCTTATCTCTCCTTGCTATTCTTTGGATCTCTGCATTCAGATGCTCATATCTTTCCGTAAGTAACTGAATTATTTTTGGCTGTGCTGGGTCTTCGCTATTGTATGAGCTTTCTCTAGTTGTGGAGAGCGGGGGCTACACTCTAGTAGAGGTGTGCGGGCTTCTCATTGTGATGGCATCTTCTGTGAAGTGCAAGCTCTAGACCGTGCGGGGCTTCAGTAGTGTGGTACATGGGCTTCAGGGCACGGGCTCAGTTGCCCTGCAGAATGTGGAATCTTCCCAAAGTAGGACTTGAAACTGTTCTCTGCATTGGCAGGTGGATTCTTTATCACTGGACCACCACGGAAATCACAGCTCATTTCTTTTTAATGCTAAATAACATTCCATTGTCTGAATGAAGCACACTTTACCTAGTCACTTACTGAAAAACATCTTGGTTGCTTCTTGGTTTTGGCAATTATGAATAAAGCTGCTATAAACACCTGCATGGAGGGTTTTATATGGACATACACTTCCATCTCCTTTGGGTAAATACCAAGGAGCCAACTGCTGAATCATGGCCTTTGAGTTTTCAACATTTACACCAATAAGAGTTTGTTCTGAACAGATGTTTAGCACAGCATCAGATATTACTTAGACTTGATAGATTACTCTCAGAAAATGTGTCTTGTATTTTTCAATTTTCTAGATTTAATATATTGTATAAGGTAATGCATTCATCTTCAAGTAAAGATTAATATGCACCTAAATTATATGTGTAGATTATAGTATTTCAAAAAGCCATTTTAATATAAGGCAATAAATGCAAAATATGTTCATGTGTGTGTGTTTGTGTGTGTGTAAATGTATATATATTTATATGAGGCCCTTAGCATCTTGCCAACCATTTCCTTTCCAGGGACGTGTTCACAGGTGAACCTTTAATTTTATTCCTAAATACAACAATGGCAAAAAAAAAAATCTATTTTTTTTCAGCAACATAAAAATTCCTTGTTTATTCCTCTCTTTTTTAATCTAAATTTAAAGTTTCAGATAGGAAAAAATATGACTGCTCTTTTGTTCATTGACGGGCAAATTCTATTATGAACAAAGCAGATAATAAACAAACAAACTGAGAAAGAGTTATATAGACACAAAAGACACAGAAGTTTTACACAATAGTAAAACATGTTACAAATTTAGCACTTCAACCTTGCCCTACCCTGGCAATTCTTTTTTATTATTCATTACTAAGCTGAGATAGAGCTGTAAGAAATGCATGCTTCTGGTTAGCCTTTAAAGACAAATATGTCTATCTAATAAATATGAGGTCCAGCTTTGGATCAATGAACTAGGAGCCAGGATTCCTACAATTAATGCATGAATCTTTGACTGATTTTTCCATAGATCTGGGAAGAGCCACTTAAGCTCTTTATATCCTCCCTTTGCAATGTGAATAACAAGAAGCCAATGCATCACTGGACCCTGTAACACTTTAATTCTTCACAAAAGCACTTTAAAATAGTTTGATGAGAAGTACTATATTTAAGCAAATTATTACTGTTATTCATCTAGCTGACTGTAAAACATTGTGAACAAACGAAAACATGAGCTCATTGTATGCTAGATAAGGAAGCAGGAAGTCATTAATGCAGTCAGATTTCTCAGAGTAAACAATTTCAGTTCTACAAGCAGTTGTCACTGATAGAGACATGACTGTCCCTACTTGATGTGCTGGTATGCTACTCACTATGTTGAATATAATAAGCAATTTGGTTTCCAGCATGAAATAGAATAAAAAATTACATTCCTTCTTCTTGGTATTCTGTGTCATAAGCAATCCATATTCAAATATGCTTCATATTGTGACTTCTAACCTCCGGAGAGGCGACAGGTTTATGAATCTTAAAATCTAGCATAATTTTCAACATTAGTCCTCTCATTGGTTCAATAAAAGACATAATGTCATGTGTATTTTTAAAAGTATTCAGTCATTAATTGAAATCAACTTATGTCTAGTAACATAATGTTCATTACTATGTCTTTTCTAATGAATTTTTTAAATGAAACTTTTGAGCTTAGCTTCCTCTCTCCTGGCCATTAACTTCACTGGGGATGCTTTTATGCTCCACAAATGAAGTCCTTGTACAAAAATCAAGCTTACTTTCCTATGCCTTTCCTATGCATTACTTTCCTATGCCTTATAACATGTATCTCACTTTCAGAGACTACAAGCCATCAAGGATGTGTTGGCATTTTTTCCCTTCAAAGAAACCAGAAACCTCTTGCTTTTGCCAAGCACAGTCATTGATCAGAGGGTTCTCTTAAATTGACTTGTCATCAGAGAAAACCTCATTTTCTTTCTTCCTTCCTCTCTCTCTCCTCAATGAAGAGGTCACTGATGGGAACAAGAATATATCACAAAAAGGAGTTTAGAATTTCTCCTTGGCCTTTTCAGAAAGCTACATCCAGCACAAGTTCACACAACATCACATTTCACAAGACACAGTGCCTTAAAAACCAAGAACTGCAGAGAATACCTGTTACTGTTTTTCCAAAAACCCTTTGTCTTCCAACGTAAGAAAATTATAAGAATTTCTGGTTTATGAATAACTGCAAGTTACTATTCATTGGTTTTATTTTCCTTCTAGAATGGCTATTTGTTCTGAACTATAGGGTTAAGGCCAGGTTTTGGGGATGTGATCTGATCATATTAGGCAGTATAAACAGACTCAAAATAGACCTGTAGTTGCTTGAAAATCTCAAAAAAAAACCCAAAAAACAGAACTTTGTTATGAGGAGACAATAAGAACTTATTTTAGAAGAATAGATCTAAGAATTAAGCTAAGCTAAGTCACTTCAGTCATGTCCCACTCTGTGCGACCCCACTGAGGGCAGCCCACCACGCTCCCCCGTCCCTGGGACTCTGCAGGCAAGAAAACTGGAGTGGGTTGCCATTTCCTTCTCCAATGCATGAAAGTGAAAAGTGAAAGTGAAGTCGCTCAGTTGTGTCCAACTCTTCGTGACCCCATGGACTGCAGCCTACCAGGCTCCTCCATCCATGGGATTTTCCAGGCAAGAGTACTAGAGTGGGGTGCCAAAGAATTAAGGACACATTTTATTAAAAGGTCCTAGAAAGAACTAAGAAATAATGCAATCAATATACACTGACAGCAATTGTACCCCTTCGGGGGCTTCAGACTTAGTGTAGGTCCTCCTCCTCAAGGGCCAAAATTTCTTTCCATTCTGTTATATCCCCAGCACTTGGAGCAACACCTGGCACCAAGGAACGCTCAAATATTGCTTAATGAATGAATCAGAGTGATCCCTGCTCATCTGATTTTTGAATGAGTAAAAATGTGTCCTTAACCAGGTTGATATTTAGTACTTATGGCGGCAATCAGTCTGCTTCGGAAACTCCCATTCTTACCTGAAGACTACCTGGGATAATTTTAAAATAGCCTCTCTCACCCTGTCAACTCTCTTCTCACATACAGCAGTCTGTAAATTTTATATAGATATATGTTCATCTATTTGTTCAGTATTTCTTATTTAACTAGAGCCTATAAAGAAAAAATAAAGACTAGAGAAAGTTAACAGAAAATAATGAAGAACAAGCCATAAAACCACACATTGTTATGCTTTCTAAATTTGAGTCATACTATGAGAGACTACTGAAGTTTCAATAGAAACTTCTAACTTTCTTTCATTTTTCTTATCAACTTAACAGTTGAAAATTGATTCCTTGCTTTGTTAAAAAGACAGAAGGGAAAGGAATATGACAGCTAACACTCTTTTCTCAATCAGAAGTGGGTGGGATAGGATAAATACCGAGTCATAAATATTCAGTGTTGTCATCAAAGAAAATAAAAAAAGAAAGATTGTTGTTGAAGTCCCAAATTACAGCAGATGGGTTATGAGAACTTTCTGGGCCTCAGTTTTCTCATTTACATTAGGAATAATGATAATGTCAGTGCTATCATAATACAAAAAGTCAGCATGTATGAGTCCCTGAAAGCTATCCTGCTATTTACCACTTTCTAAGAGACACCTGCCACAGGAGATACAACATTGTTTTTTTGTTTGCTTGCTTCATATTTTTTTCCCTTTATTTCTAAATTCCTATTTGGCATGATTAGAATACTGCCTTGCCATTTTAAATTAAATCCTAACTTAGAAACTTTTATTTAAATTAGAGTTACTACAGAAGTCAACATCACAGCTTAGGAACCAAACCTAACAGAACTGAAATCCAGGTTCTGACACTGTCTAGTTGACTAATTTCAGAAGCTATTTTTTCTTCAGTCTGTTAAGGATACAGAATGCACTGGATTGCTGAAACATTAAATACAATAACATGTATCAGGTATTTGTTAAAGCATGAAACATACTATGTGCACAGTAAAAGGGACACCATTGTTCCAATCACATAACCTCTTCCTTAGCCTTCACCACCCCAACACCATGGAAGACAGAATGAGGTAACTAAATGAGAACATTTCACATGCAAGTGGTTCACAAGAGAACAGAGGATTTAGCCGAATTTATGTGTATTCTGAAATATCCACCTAATTAAAGACTGGCTTAGTTGTAAATTTCCAAAGGCTTCTTTTCATCTTCAATTTCCACTCAAAGACTGAGTAGAATCAACATACATATATTCCCAGAGTCTACTAGATAAAAACACAGTTTCTGTCTTATTTCTGTTGTTGTTGTTCCAGGAACTATTTTGCTCTTATTGGTGTTATTTACCACAATGTAAATCTTCTGTGGCTTTCTTACATGTTCTCTCTCATTCTAGTTTTTTCTACTATATTAGCAAGTCTAATAAAAAGTTTGTGTGTGTTCAGTCATGTCCAACTCTGCAATCCCATGGACTGTAGCCCACCAGGCTCCTTTGTCCATGGCAAGAATCCTGGAGCAGGTTGCCTTTTTCTATTCCAGGGGATCTTCCCGACTCAGGGATCGAAAGTATGTCTCTTGCGTCTCTTGCATTGGCAAGCGGATTCATTACCACTGTGCCACCTGGGAAGACCTAACAAAGTATAGGCCTCCCTAAGTCAGGAAAACCTCTCTATGTACTTCTGGGCTAAATTAGTCTATCCCTGTCAAAATGAAATGAAATTAATTTCCAACAGGTTAATCAATTAGCATATGGAAGTGAGTTCTTTGTGATAGCAAGCCTATCTAACACCTAACGTGATAGATATAACATGTGACTTTATTTTAGCAAGCCTTTTCTAACACTTAACATTCATGATTTCTTTAGCTATACCCAAGCTAATAACTTCAAGAAGAATCTCTGCAGTCTTGGCCACTGCTTTGAAAAAGCCATGAAAATGAATTGTCATGGTAGAAAGCAGAATATAAGGAGAACAGCATTAGATTTGAAGCCATTTAGACCTGGATTTTTCTAGGTCTGTCTCCTCTTTGCTATGTAAGTAATCCCAGGCAAGTTATTCACATTTTCAGAGACTTAATTTTCCCTTCTGTGAAATGGCAATATATCTTCACTAGATAGTAATTATGACAATAACACTGATAAAGTACAGGGCTTGACACATTATTATTACTTGACAATTTTATTTTTTTATTTACCATATTTATCATAAGCTGTAATAATTACTTATAAAACTCTTTTACATGAATGCTTTCAAAGACAATGTTCTAAACTTGACAATTTTAAGACTTGAAGAATAAAAATACGGCAAATTTGAAGTAGCCAAAATGACATATATTATCCAGAAATCAAACCGCTTTTCATAAATTCAGAGCAGGAATCCAAATTTGCAAAACTGTATTTGTCAAATATACTCAAATAATTTTGAACAGTGTTAAGAGGAGAAACAAGGAATACAATGCAATTTATCTTTTACTTATAGTCTTGCTCTAGCCTTTAATTTAGGAAAGGAAAACAATGTTGACTTAATAGACATGACTGTCTGGTAACATAAACTGCATCTGCATAAGGTTCATTAATGATGGACTATGTAATCACTATGTATTCATATAGTTTATCAGTCTTCTGAGGCCCATTAAATGTCATGTTTGAGGTTCCAAGGCTAGACATTGACTCCATTGATATTTGAGCCAATCTGTAATTTCTTATTTCAGTATTCATACTCCAAAAACTTGTTCAATAAATATTTGTTGCATGTTAACATGTGTAATTACTTTGCCAATAAAGGTCCATCTAATCAAGGCTATGGTTTTTCCAGTGGTCATGTATGGAGGTGAGAGCTGGACTGTGAAGAAAGCTGAGTGCTGAAGAATTGATGCTTTTGAACTATGGTGTTGGTGAAGACTCTTGAGAGTCCCTTGGACTGCAAGGAGATCCAACCAGTCCATTCTAAAGAACAGTCCTGGGTGTTCATTGGAAGGACTGATGCTAAAGCTGAAAATCCAGTACTTTGGCCACCTCATGTGAAGAGTTGACTCATTGAAAAAGACTCTGATGCTGGGAGGGATTGGGGGCAGGAGGAGAAGGGGACGACAGAGGATGTGATGGCTGGATGGCATCACCGCTTGATGCACATGACTTTGAGTGAACTCTGGGAGTTGGTGATGGACAGGGAGGCCTGGCATGCTTCGATTCATGGGGTCAGACACGACTGAGCGACTGAACTGAACTGAACATGTGTAAGAAAGTCTACTATTATCTATACTCAAATATCAATTGAATGGATAAAAAGTTATCTTTGCAGTCAATATTTAACAGAAACAAAGCAATCATTTCTTTATATTTGAAATAAATATTTCTAACATCATGAGTTTCTCTTGACAAATTGTGAGATCTCTATTAGAAATGTGAATAATTCTTTAGAACACATAACAAAATATTTATTTGTAGTATCAAGGCCTGGCAAACTTCTCTACATAGGTTTATGAAATCTATCAAACCACATTTAAAATGGTTCCATTTCATAAAACTCAAACACTCTTAGCCAAGTATTTCTTGCTTAATTCCATACTTGTATCTACATAAGTTTAATGCACATGTGTTTGATTCACTTAAAATTATGTATATGTTGCTTTTAAATTTATTTCTTTTGTTCTTAGGTAATGTCTTTCTTTGTAGGAGCTCAAAGTCTACTCTATAAATGTTAATGGACATTTTCACAATATCCCTATGAAAGAGATGGCAATGAGTTCTGTGAATTTCACTTAAGTCAAGAAATGTTAACACATAAAACCTCATAGTTTTACTAGTGCTAGGCCCTAAGAGGAATGTGTAACATAAAAAAATTAGCAGATTTCACTCTGGTTTCTCCTCTGTTATCACCAAATGATATTCTAAAAATGGTACACAATTGATTAGAGAAGCTATCATTGTTTATCTGGTAGTAAGAGAACCTGTTTTCTATTTCCTTCTCCGCTTCACTCTCAATATACCTGACTAATCCTTCTCCTCTCCCAACTTTCCACAGGTTAGGAAGTAGATGATAATTGCACAAGTTTATGTATACATTCCAGAGTATGCTGTTAGAAATTTGGGAGGAAAATTAAGCTAAATATATATTTGGTGACAAAGTTCCCAAATGTAACTAAAAATCAAGTACAGTAAAACTGACAAAGCTAATAAACCTTTGATACTTTGTGTTCCTCACCCAATACATACCATGTGCTAGAAATTTAAAATACTTATGAACTACATTAAATATATAAGGCTACACAACACTTCACATACTCCAACGTGCCCTTAATATATAAGGTAAATTTATAATATTTCTTGGGCTTACAGAATTCAAATGGTAACTTAACACAGTGTTAGGTGGTTAATTTCTGTTAGCATAATCTATAATTTTCACTTTAAAGGAAAGTAAAGCCTGGTTTCTAAGTAATACATAGCCTCCTGTGGAAAAAAATAGAACTTATATGGTTTTCTATATTTACAATTGAATTAATAAAATGCACTTGAGTATGAATGAAATCTGAATCACGTTGAGTTACAATCATGACTATCAAGTAAAGAAAGGGATGGAAATCAGTGAATCAGTGCCCAGAGACTATTTCACAGTTCAGAGAAGAGAGGAATAACGCAAACAGGTATTCATAAAATTCAAAGCTGTTGCTATATTGTAATAAAATAACCTTTACCAGTGAAAATAATATTCTATAATTAATGGTAGTATTTGACAGAACCTAACTTTTCCATGCTTCAACAATCAGATTATCAACAAATTGGGGGATATTGGAGGACATCCAATCATCTCTATACTCGATCATGATTTTTGCCTCAGTCTCAGATTACCCCTTTTCTTGTTAGAAACAAATGTGAAATTTATAAATGAGTACATTTATAAATAATTTATTTTTTTGTAATTCTGTTCTGCAGAATAATATCATTATTAATTGCTACAAAAATATATTTTGACCACATTTATTCTGATCATCTTTATTTAAAATCTTCTTTTATATGCATGTATGAGCTCCGTAATATCTTTTTAAATATAAAAATAAGGTAAAACTAATAGACATACAGAAAAAATACCAACTGAACACTTCAGTTCAGTTCAGTCACTCAGTCATGTCCGACTCTTTGCGACCCCATGAATCGCAGGACACCAGGCTTCCCTGTCCATCACCAACTCCCAGAGTTCACTCAGACTCACGTCCATCGAGTCAGTGATGCCATCCAGCCATCTCATCCTCTGTTGTCCCGTTCTCCTCTTGCCACCAATCTCTCCCAGCATCAGAGTCTCTTCCAATGAGTCAACTCTTCGCATGAGGTGGCCAAAGTACTGGAGTTTCAGCTTTAGCATCATTCCTTCCAAAGAAATACCAGGGCTAATCTCTTTCAGAATGAACTGGTTGGATCTCCTTGCAGTCCAAGGGATTCTCAAGAGTCTTCTCCAACACCACTATTTAAAAGCATCAATTCTTCAGTGCTCAGTAGGCCATCTAATTCTCATTAAATTTCCTGTGAGAGAGTTATTTTTGTTACAATAGTCCCATTTTTAAATAAACCAAGAAACAAGCTTAGAATATTAAGCAACTTGACCATGGTCACACACCTTAAAAGTACTAAAACCTGGATTCAGATCCCAAATTGCCTAACATTAGAATGAACATTACATGCATATCACTGAAATCCAACTTACTGTTGCTGATGAATGTGTTACAAAGAAAAATTATTTAACTTTTTATTTTATTAGTCAAAATAAGAAAATAATAAACTTCTTATTAAGTTAAATTATCTCAAGGAAAAAAAGATGGTGAATTAACACAATAAACTAAGACTGAAAATTTTTCCAGCAGAAATTTTACTAAAAAAAAACAAAAATAAAAAAAAACTACTCTTGAAAATGTAATTGGGCACACATCAAAATATCATCAAGGATATTAGAACCCATTGTTATGATGAAATAAGATAAAAACTAATTTTGCTAAATGGAATCAACAAGGTCTTTAAACACAATTATATTTAAACCATAATAGGAGCACTGAGCTGTTTTATGAGGCAATAATCTGGTTCCCGCGTGGATAAACTATAAGGCTGAAGGCTGGTTAGAGTTTTGTAATAAGAGAACTGGATTATTGCCTCATAAAATTGTTCGGCACTTTTCTCATTGTGATTATTCTACAAGGCTTTGAGAATTCACTTTTAAATAAACGTCAGTTAGACTGCTGCTGCTGCTGCTGCTGCTGCTAAGTCGCTTCAGTCATATCCGACTCTGTGCAACCCCATAGATGGCAGCCCACCAGGCTCCCCCGTCCCTGGGATTCTCCAGGCAAGAACACTGGAGTGGGTTGTCATTTCCTTCTTCAATGCATGAAAGTGAAAAAATAAAGTGAAGTCGCTCAGTCGTGTCCGACTCCTAGCGACTCCATGGACTGCAGCCCACCAGGCCCCTCTGTTCATGGGATTTTCCAGGCGAGAGTACTGGAGTGGGTTGCCATTGCCTTCTCCCAGTTAGACTGGTAAGTACTTATATGAACAAAATAAAACCTATGACGGAAGTGGTAAAGGTAGACAGCAGCCTTTGTAAATAATAAACAATAGTCTTAGGTCTAAACTTTTTTTTTAAATATATAATGTGATAAGGTAACAATTCTCTATTTTCAAGACTTTTTTGATTAAAAAAAAATAGTTTTATTCTCTAGGGCATCTGGCCACCAGTTTCCATAGGAAGGTAATAAAGAGATCTTTTGTGTCTGTAACTGGATCTTACTGGCTTCATTTTCACATGGATCAAATGTTCATATAATTCCCATTAGACAAGAATATGTACTTCCAATTCAGTTTTTCTTGTTTATTGTCTTTACAGAAATTTTAGTGAACCCTCTCTGTTCTATCACTTTACAAATGTTTTTCACTTAATAATCATCTTTGGTTAACATTTTTGCAGTACATTTCAGTGCACTGAAATATGACTTAGGCCTAATAAGAATTATATAAAACATTATTAGAGACTGGTCAACGACTTTTACTGTTTTACTTCCAAATGGACCTTTCTAAGTATATAGATAAAAGTTACTATAAAACTCTTTATCTTTGATCAGTGACTTCCCTGGTGGCTCAGACGGTAAAGCGTCTGCCTACAATGCAGTACACCTGGGTTCAATCCCTGGGTCGAGAAGATCTCCTGGAGAAGGAAATAGCAACCCACTCCAGTACTCTTGCTGAAAAATCCTATGGACAGAGGAGCCTGGGAGGCTACAGTCCATGGGGTCACAAAGAGTCAGACACGACTGAGTGACTTCACTTTCCCACTCTGATCAGTAAGGCATTTTCCCCCCCATACTCATTCTCTTAACTCTCACTTCCCAAATATATCTCCTTCATGCTGAAATAGTCTGAAAGTCTATCAAGTCATGGCAACTGGCTCAGTACCCAAGGCCTTACAACCTAACCTAGGTCCAAATGTGGTCCCTCTTGATTTAGAGGACTATGAGCTAAAATAGATGAATATCCTGTCTTCTATATACTCAATATACAATGATGAAACAGGGAAAAGCTAAAAAAGTATTACAGAGGAGGAGAAAATCAGAGGCACACAAAAGTAAGTAGTTCATAATTCAGAAATCTTCCTAAGCAAATATTGCTAGAACTCCCTACTTTGGTGAACAGAATAGACCTTGTTCTCCATGGGTAGAGGTAGTCATTCTGTCCTCTTTGCAGCATCCTTTATCATCATCCTTCCTCACATCTGAAAAGGACAGAGCAGTCCTATTCCTGACAATAGAGGACATTTCCTAGTCTGCTTTCTGCCTGGCCAATGTTGGGGGTTGGGGGGTCAGATATCTTTTTTGATCTTCAAAACTCACAGTGTCTTTTAGTCCAGAATGGTAAAAGAACTCTGTTAAAATTTTATTTTATATATATATATATACATATATATTTATTTATTTATTTATTTTAATTGGAGGCTAATTACTTTACAATATTGTGGTGGTTTTCGCCATAAATTCACATGAATCAGCCATGGGTGTACATGTGTTCCCCATCCAGACCCTCCCTCTGACATCCCGCCCCATCCCATCCCTCAGGGTCATCCCAGTGCACCAGTCCTGAGCACCCTGCCTCATGCATCAAAGCTGGACTGGCGATCTATTTCACATATGATAATATACATTTTCAATGCTATTCTTTCAAATCCTCCCACCCTCGCCTTTTCCCACAGAGTCCAAAAGTCTGTTCTTTACATCTGTCTTTCTTTTGCTGTCTCACATATACGGTTATGGCTACCATCTTTCTAAATTCCACATATATGCATTAATATACTGCACTGGTGTTTTTCTTTCTGATTCACTTTGCTCTATATAATAGGCTCCAGTTTCATCAACCTCATTAGAACTAATTCAAATGTATTCTTTTTAATGGCTGAGTAATACTCCATTGTGTATATACACCACAGCTTTCTTATCCATTCATCTGCTGATGGACATCTAGGTTGCTTCCATGTCCTGGCTATTGTAAACAGTGCTGTGATGAACATTGGGGTACATGTGTCTCTTTCAATTCTGGTTTCCTTGGTGTTAATGCACAGCAGTGAGATTGCTGAGCCATATGGCAGTTCTGTTTCCAGTTTTTTAAGAAATCTCTACACTGTTCTCCATAGTGGCTGTACTAGTTTGCATTCCCACCAACAGTGTAAGAGGGTTCCTTTTTCTCCACACCCTCTCCAGCATTTATTGTTTGTAGACTTTTTGATAGCATCCATTCTGACTGGCGTGAAATGGTACCTTATTGTGGTTTTGATTTGCATTTCTCTGATAATGAGTGATGTTGAGCATCTTTTCATATGTTTGTTATCCATTTGTATATCTTCTTTGGAGAAATGTCTGTTTAGTTCTTTGGCCCATTTTTTGATTGGGTCATTTATTTTTCTGGAATTGAGCTGCAGGAGTTGCTTGTATATTTTTGAGATTAATTCTTTGTCAGTGGCTTCGTTTGTTATTATTTTCTCCCATTCTGAAGGCTGTCTCTTCACCTTGCTTATAATATCCTTCATTGTGCAAAAGCTTTTAAGTTTAATTAGGTCCCATTTGTTCATTTTTGCTTTTATTTCCATTACTCTGAGAGGTGGGTCATGGAGGATCCTGCTGTGATTTATGTCAGAGAGTGTTTTGTCTATGTTTTCCTCTAGGAATTTTATAGTTTCTGGACTTACATTTAGATCTTTAACCCATTTTGAGTTTGTTTTTGTGTATGGTGTTAGAAAGTATTCTGGTTTCATTTTTTTACAAGTGGCTGACCAGCTTTCCCAGTACCACTTGTTAAAGAGATTGTCTTTTCTCCATTGTATATTCTTGCCTCCTTTGTCAAAGATAAGGTGTCCATAGGTGCATGGATTTATCTCTGGGCTTTCTATTTTGTTCCATTGATCTATATTTCTGTCTTTGTGCCAGTACCATACTGTCTTGATGACTGATGTATGTAGTATAGCCTGAAGTCAGGCAGGTTGATTCCTCCAGTTCCATTTTTCTTTCTCAAGACTGCTTTGGCTATTCAAGGTTTTTTGTAATTTCATACAAATTGTGAAATTGTTTGTTCTAATTCTCTGAAAAATACCATTGGAAGCTTGACAGGGATTGCACTGAATCTATAGATTGCTTTGGGTAGTATACTCATTTTCAAAATATTGATTCTTATGATCTATGAACATGGTATATTTCTCCATCTATTTGTGTCCTTTTTGATTCTTTCATCAGTGTTTTATAGCTTTCTATATATAGGTCTTCTGTTTCTTTAGGTATATTTATTTCTAAGTATTTTATTCTTTTCGTTGTAATGGTGAATGGAATTGTTTCCTTAATTTCTCTATTTTCTCATTGTTAGTGTATAGGAATGCAAGGGATTTCTGTGTGTTAATTTTATATCCTGTAACTTTACTGTATTCATTAATTAGCTCTAGTAATTTTCTGGTGGAGTCTTTAGGGTTTTCTATGTAGAGGATCATGTCATCTGCAAACAGTGAGAGTTTTACTTCTTCTTTTCCA
Source organism: Bos indicus (assembly GCF_029378745.1). NCBI lineage: Eukaryota > Metazoa > Chordata > Mammalia > Artiodactyla > Bovidae > Bos > Bos indicus. The sequence continues at coordinate 63,945,517 of NC_091762.1, read as the reverse complement.
ATCTGGATTCATTTTATTTCTTTTTCTGTTCTGATTGCTGTGGCCAAATTTCCCAAACTATGTTGAACAGTAGTGGTGAGGGTGGGCACCCTTGTCTTGTTCCTGACTTTAGGGGAAATGCTTTCAATTTTTCACCACTGAGGATAATATTTGCTGTGGGCTTATCATATATGGCTTTTATTATGTTGAGGTATGTTCCTTCTATGCCTGCTTTCTGGAGGGTTTTTATCATAATTGGATGTTGAATTTTGTCAAAGGTTTTCTCTGCATCTATTGAGATAATCGTAGTTTTTATCTTTTAATTTGTTAATGGGGTGTGTCACATTGATTGATTTGCAAATATTAAAGAATCCTTGCATCCCTGGGATAAAGCCCACTTGGTGATGATGTGTGATCTTTTTAATACATTGTTGGATTCTGTTTGATAGAAATTTGTTAAGGATTTTTGCATTTATGTTCATCAGTGATACTGGCCTATAGTTTTCTTTTTTTGTGGCATCTTTGTTTGATTTTGGTATTAGGGTGATGGTGGTCTCATAGAGTGAGTTTGGAAGTTTACTTTCCTCTGCAATTTTCTTCAAGAGTTTGAGTAGGATAGGTGTTAGTTCTTCTCTAAATTTTTGGTACAATTCAGCTGTGAAGCCATCTGGTCCTGGGCTTTTGTTTGTTGGAAGATTTCTGATCATGGTTTCTATTTCTGTGCTTGTGATGGGTCTATTAAGATTTCCTATTTCCTCCTGGTTCAGTTTTGGGAAGCTATACTTTTCTAAGAATTTGTCCAATTCTTCCAAGTTGTCCATTTTATTGGCATATAGTTACTGATATTAGTCTCTTATGATCCTTTGTATTTCTCTGTTGTCTGTTGTGATTTCTCCATTTTCATTTCTAATTTTGTTGATTTGATTCTTCTCCCTTTGTTTCTTGATGAGTCTGGCTAATAGTTTGTCTACTTTATTTATCTTCTCAAAGAACGAGCTTTTAGCTTTGTTGATTTTTGCTATGGTCTCTTGTTTCTTTTGCATTTATTTCTGCCCTAATTTTTGTGATTTCTTTCCTTCTACTAACCCTGAGGTTTTTCATTTCTTCTTTTTCTAGTTGTTTTAGGTGTAGAGTTAGGTTATTTATTTCATTTCTCTCCTGTTTCTTGAGGTAGGCGTGTATTGCTATAAACCTTCCCCTTAGCACTGCTTTTACTGAATCCCATAGGTTTTGGGTTGTTATGTTTTCATTTTCATTCATTGCTATGCATATTTTGATTTCTTTTTTGATTTCTTCTGTGATTTGTTCATTATTCAGAAGAGTGTTGTTTAGCTTCCATATGTTTGTATTTTTCATAGTTTTTTCCTGTAGTTGACATCTAATCTTACCACATTGTGATCAGAAAGATGCTTGAGATGATTTCAATATTTTTGAATTTACCAAGGCTAGATTTATGGCCCAGGATGTGATACATCCTGGAGAAGGTTCTGTGTGCACTTGAGAAAAAGGTGAAATTCATTGTTTTAGGGTGAAATGTCTTATAGATATCAATTAGGACTAATTGTTCCATTGTATCAGTTAAAGTTTGTGTTTCCTTCCTAAATTTCTGTTTAGTTGATCTATTCATATTTGTGAGTGTGGATTAAAGTCTCCCAATATTATTGTGTTATTGTTAATTTCCCATTTCATACTTGTTAGCATTTGTCTTACATATTGTGGTGTTATGTTGGGTGCATATATATTTATAATTGTTATATCTTCTTCTTGGATTGATCCTTTGGTCATTATGTAGTGTCCTTCTTTGTCTCTTTTCACAGACTTTATTTCAAAATCTATTTTATCTGATATGAATATTGCTACTCCTTCTTTCTTTTGGTCTCCTTTTGTGTGAAATATCTTTTTCCATCCCTTCACTTTCAGTCTGTATGTGTCCGTAGGTTTGAGCTGGGTCTCTTGTAGACAGCATATATAGGGGTCTTGTTCTTTTATCCATTCAGCCAGTCTTTGTCTTTTGGTTGGGGCATTCAACCCATTTACATTTAAGATAATTATTGATAAGTAGTACTCTTGCCTGGAAAATCCCATGGACGGAGGAGCCTGGTAGGCTCAAGTCCATGGGGTCACTAAGAGTCAGACACAACTTAGCGACTTCACTTTCACTTTTCACTTTCATGCATTGGAGAAGGAAATGGCAACCCACTCCAGTGTTCTTGCTTGGAGAATCCCAAGGATGGCAGAGCCTGGTGGGCTGCCATCTCTGGGGTCGCACAGAGTCGGACACGACTGAAGCGACTTAGCAGCAGCAGCAGCATGATCCCATTGCCATTTACTTTGTTGTTTTGGGTTCATGTTTATGATCCTTTTCTGTATTTTCTGTCTAGAGAAGATCCTTTAGCATTTGTTGGAGAGCTAGTTTGGTGGTGCTTAATTCTCTGAGCTTTTGCTTGTCTGTAAAGCTTTTGATTTCTCCTTCATATTTGAATGAGATCCTTTCTGGGTACAGTAATCTGGGTTGTAGGTTTTTCTCTTACATCACTTTAAGTATGTCCTGCCATTCCCTTCTCGCTTGAAGGGTTTATATTGAAAGATCAGCTCTTATCCTTACAGGGATTCCCTTGTGGGTTAGTTGTTGTTTTTCCCTTGCTGCTGTTCATATTTGTTCTTTGTGTTTGATCTTCGTTAATTTGGTTAATATGTGTCTTGGGGTGTTCTGCCTTGGGTTTATCCTGTTGGGACTCTATGGGTTTCTTGGACTTTGGTGATTATTTCTTCCCCATTTTAGGGAAATTTTCAACTATTATCTCCTCAAGTATTTTCTCATTGCCTTTATTTTTGTATTCTTCGTCCGGGACTCCTATGATTTGAATGTTAGGGTGTTTAACATTGTCCCAGAGGTCCCTGAGGTTGTCTTCATTTAATTCTTTTTTCTTCTCTGCTTCATTTATTTCTACCATTCTATCTTCTACCTCACTTATCCTATCTTCTGCCTCAGTTATTCTACTGTTGGTTCCCTCCAGAGTGTTTTTTATCTCATTTATTGCATTATTCATTATTGATTGACTCTTTTTTATTTCTTCTAGGGCATTGTAACATTTCTTGCATCTTCTCAATCCTTGCCTCCAGCGTATTTATCTGTAACTCCATTTTGTTTTCAAGATTTTGGATCATTCTTAATATCATTTTCTTAATTCTTTTTCAGGTAGACTCCCTATCTCCTCCTCTTTGGTTTGGTTTGGTGGGCTTTTATCATGTTCCTTTACCTGATCAATATTTCTCTGCCTTTTCATCTTATTTAGGTTGTTGTGTTTGGGGTGGCCTTTCTGTATATTGGAAGTTTGTGGTTCCTCTTTATTGTGGAGGTTCCTCTCTTGAGTGGGGTTGGATAAGTGGCTAGTCAAGGTTTTCTGGTTAGGGAAGCCTGTGTCAGTTTCTGGTGGGTGGAGCTGGATTTCTTCTCTCTGGAGTGCAATGAAGTGTCCAGTAGTGAGTTTTGAGGTATCTATGGGTTTGGTGTGACTTTTGGCCGCCTGTATTTTTCTGCTCAGGGAGAATTCTCCACAAATGTTCCTGCTTTGTGGAGAATTAGCTTGGTATGTCTTGCTCTGAAACTTGTTGGCTCTTGCGTGGAGTTTGGTTTCAGTGTAGGTATGGAGGCTTTTGTATGACTTTTTGTTGATTAATGGTCCCTGGAGTCAGGAGATTTCTGGTGATCTCAAGTTTTGGTTTGTGGCCTCCTGCCTCTGGCTTTCAGTATTATTCTTTTAGTAGCCTCAGGACTTCTCCATCCATACAGCACCAATGACAAAACAGCTAGGTTAAGGGTGAAAAGATTCTTCACAGTGAGGGAGACTCAAAGAGGTTCACAGAGTTATATGAAGAAGAGAAGAGGGAGTAGGGAGATAGAGGTTACCAGGAGAAGAAGAGGGGGAATCAAAGCGGGGGAGAACAGTCTAGCCAGTAATCAATTTCCTATTTGCTCTCCACAGTCTAGAAGACTCAGAGAGGTTCATGGAGTTCCATAAAGAAGAGAAGAGGAAGGAAGGAGATAGAAGTTGAGCAGGAGGAAAGAGGAGGAATCAAAAGGAGAAAGACCAATCTATCCTGTGATCAGTTCCCTAATTTTCTTCATAGCCCGGAACACCCAAAGAGATTCACATAGTTAAGTAGAGAAGAGAAGGGTGAGGGAGGAGATAGAGGTGACCTGGGGGAGAAAAATGAGAATCAAAAGGACAGACAGCAATCAAGCCAGTAATCACACTCCTAAGTAAAATGGGAACTGAAGATTGGGTTTTTAAAGGTACAAAATTGATAGCAAATACCAAAAAGCAAAGATTTAAAATCTAGAGTAGAGGATCAGTTCAGTTCAGTTCACTCACTCAGTCATGTTGGACTCGTTGCAACCCCATGAACCACAGCATGCCAGGCCTCCCTGTCCATCACCAACTCCCGGAGTTCACTCAAACTCATGTCCATTGAGTCGGTGATACCATCTAGCCATCTCATCCTCTGTAGTCCCCTTCTCCTCCTGCCCCCAATCCCTCCCAGAATCAGGGTCTTTTCCAATGATTCAATTCTTCACATGAGGTGGCCAAAGTATTGGAATTTCAGCTTCAGCATCAGTCTCTCCAATGAAAACCCAGGACTGATCTCCTTTAGGATGGACTGGTTGGATCTCCCTGCAGTCCAAAGGACTCTCAAGAGTCTTCTCCAACATCACAGTAAAAGATCAATTCTTTGGCACTCAGCTTTCTTCACAGTCCAACTCTCACATGCATACATGACCACTGGAAAAAGCATAGCCTTGACTAGACGGACCTTTGTTGGCAAAGTAATGTCTCTGCTTTTCAATATGCTATCTAGGTTGGTCATAATTTTCCTTCCAAGGAGTAAGTGTCTTTTAATTTCATGGCTGCAGTCACCATCCTCAGTGATTTTGGAGCCCCCCCAAAATAAAGTCTGACACTGTTTCCACTGTTTCCCCATCTATTTCCCATGAAGTGATGGGACCAGATGCCATGATCTTAGTTTTCTGAATGTTGAGCTTTAAGCCAACTTTTTTGCTCTCCTCTTTCATTTCATCAAGAGGCTTTTTAGTTCCTCTTCACTTTCTGCCATAAGGGTGGTGTCATCTGCATATCTGACATTATTGATATTTCTCCCAGCAATCTTGATTCCAGTTTGTGCTTCCTCCAGCCCAGCGTTTCTCATGATGTACTCTTCATATAAGTTAAATAAGCCGGGTGGCAATATATAGCCTTGACATACTCCTTTTCCTATTTGGAACTAGTCTGTTGTTCCATGTCCAGTTCTAACTGTTGCTTCCTGACCTGCATATAGGTTTCTCAAGAGGCAGGTCAGGTGGTCTGGTATTCCCATCTCTTTCAGAATTTTGCACAGTTTATTGTGGTCCACACAGTCAAAGGCTTTGGCATAGTCAACAAAGATGTTTTTCTGGAACTCTCTTGCTTTTTTGATGATCCAGCAGATGTTGGCAATTTGATCTCTGGTTCCTCTGCCTTTTCTAAAACCAGCTTGAACATCTGCAAGTTCACAGTTCATGTACTCTGGTATAGACTCTCTAAAATACAATATTAAAAAAACAAAACAAAATCGCAAAAGTTAAATAAAAATTATGAAATTTGCTTCAAAAATGGGGGTCTTCTTTTTCAAGGTAATAGGTTTTTAAAATGAAAAGTAAAGGATTAATAAAGAACTTACAAATTTAAAAATTAAAAAGAAATTAAAAAATTATAATTGTAAAGTATATCTAGGAATTTCTCTGGAGCTGTTGAGGGCAGTGTGTGGTCAGTTCAGTTTCAGATAGTTCCTTGTTCCACATTATACTTCGTCTCAAGGTCTATACGTCCCTTCCAATGTAGTCACTGTTAACTACAGGGTTTTAATCTGTTGCACCTGTCACTTCCATAGCCATTCCCTTTTTATTTTGGCTTCCTCTGTTTGCAAATCTCTTCAGTATCTAACTTCTGCCCTGACACAGGGGGTAGAGGTGGTAATTTATTTAGGCTCACTTTTTCAATTGTGCTGCAGGGAGGGAGGAACACTACATACAAATATCACTGGCATGTGTGACGAGTGCTCGCAGTGTCTGGGTTTCACTGGGTTTGCCCCGGCTCACAGCGTGTGTGCTTTCCTGGTCTACACTGCTTAGGCTTCAGGTTGCTCTGTCGGGAACTGTCTGAGGCGGGCACTGGGTTGCATGCACTTCCAGATCTACACCACTCAGGTTCATGTTCTCGGGTACTTCACAAAGGCATAGACTCAGTTGGGCCCGCGTTTTGTGCCCTTCCCAGGTCTGAGCAGCTCAGGCGACCAGGTGCTTGGCGAGCACCCACTTCCCAGGTGCGGTGCGTCTTATCACCTCCCCGGTCCTAGCCACTTGGTTTTCTGCATATAGCTGCGTCTCAGGTGTGCCGTGTGTCTCTTCTGGGGAGCTGATCTCTGGCTCCGACCCTCCTGATGGATGTCAACCGTCCAGGATCCTAGGAAGACTTGATTAGTGACTGCTAGCCTCCTTGCAGTTTGGTAGGGGATGGGGCCAAGTTTGCCCCTTTCCTTCCAGCTCTGGCTGGCACCTGCCTGCCTACCTGCCTCTGGCAGGGGAATGGACCAGTCCACAGCTGGCTTGCTCTCCTCTGGTATTTGCTCAGTCCTTTGTTCTGTGATCAGCCTGGCAGTGCCTTAGGTTAGAGCTTTTCATAGGAAAGTTCTCTCTCTCTCTCTCTCTCCTCTTTTTTTTTTTTTCCCCCCTCTCTGGCTATCCCATAGTTTGGGTTGCTATCTCATGTTAGCTCCCTCAGATTGCCCTCAAGGCATTCAGGCCTGGTCCTTACCCTAAGCAGTGCAGCCCACGCCTCGCTGTTCAGCCCCTGCTTGCTAGTGGTGGACGTGAGTATCTGGGCTACCTCTCCGATAGAAATTGTAATTGGACCTGTAATCTGTGGGTTTTATTTTTTTATTTTTTCCTCCCAGTTATGTTGCCCTCTGAGATTCCAAAACTCCCCACAGACCCACCAGTGAGGTGGTCTCCTGGTGTTTGGAAACTTCTCTTTTAAGACTCCCTCCCCGAGGCGGTTCTCCGTCCCTATCTCTTTTGTCTCTCTTTTTATCTTTTATATTTTGTTCTACCTCCTTTCGAAGACAATGGGCTACCTTTCTGGGTGCCTGGTGTCCTCCACCAGAGTTCAGAAGTTGTTTTGTGGTATTTGCTCAGCGTTCAAATGATCTTTCCATGAATTTGTTGGGGAGAAAGTGGTCTCCCCGCCCTATTCATCTGCCATCTTAGGGCCATCCTCAAAATTTTATTGTATATATAAAAAAAAAATTTTATTCCAATTTCATGTCCCATGATCCAAGCCTCATTTTCTGAAGTCCCTTTTAAAAGCCACTTCAGAGCAACCACCTTAAGTCAGCAACATCCTAACCTCTTTGTTCAACAGCACAAATTATTTAAGCTTATTTTCTGCATTCCAGATTATCCCAGGCTGTAGTTTTAAGCTCCACATATTTCACCATTGTGTAGGAAAGTTGTCCAGGTCTTCACCTTCCTATAACAGTTTCATCACTGTCACTCCTACCCAAAGCCAATGCCATGTACTTAGTTCTCATTTCATTAGCAATCCAATCTCGTAATGAGATTTTAGTCATATTTCTCCTGCAATTATGCTTCATGAAATAAACCTCAAGATATCAGGGACTTTCAACAACTATGTTTTATGTTTCTTGATAAAGATGCAGGCAGCCACTAGAAGGTATCTCTGTAGTCATGTGGGGCATGATATTCTCAGTTAGAAAGCATATGTACAAGAGCCCATGCCTAATAATACAAGTGCTTTTACTGGTTTTGTTTTTGTCTATCCCCTAATATAAGCCACTGCAAATGCAAGTCACATGACTGGGGATATATACCCCACATACTTGACTAGGAGTAAATGCAAGGCCCCAAGGTAAAGAATGTAAATATATAAACCTGTTACAAGAAGGAGTGAAGAATTAAAAAATATACATTTTAGAAAGAATTAACAAATGCACAATCATGATGGAAGATTCTGACAAACATCTGACCAGAATAAAAAACTAGGTTGATAGGTCTAAGCATACCAAGAATTTAAAAATATAATTAACTTGGTTTATCTCATACAGATAAAGCCTATCACATATACAGACTTTTTTCCCAACACAAATTACCTAGAGACAGATGAAAATGAAAGAAAAATCATCCAAAACTTATGGGACACTGTAGGAGGAGTTCCAAAAGGGAAGCTTATAGCAATACAATCTTACCTCAGGAAACAAGAAAAATCACAAATAAACAATCTACCCTTACACCCGAAGCTGCTAGAGAAAGAAGAACAAGTGACCCTCAAAGTTCACAGAAGGAAAGTAATCAAAGATCAGAGCAGAAATAAATGAAATAGAGATGAACAATAGTAAAGATCAATGAAACTGAATGTTGGTTCTTTGAAAAGATAAACAAAATAGACAAACTTTTGGCCAGACTCATCAAGAAAATAAGGGAAAGGGCTCAAATAAAATTAGAAATGGAAGTTACACTGGATACTACAGAAATACAAAGGATCATAAGAGACTACTACCAGCAACTGTATGCCAGCAAAATGAACAACCTGGCAGAAATGACAAATTTTTGGAAAGGTGTAATCTCCCAAGATTGGAACAGGAAGATATATGAAGAGAGCAATTACAAGTACTGAAACTGAAACTGTGATCAAAATGATTCCCCAAAACTGAAAGTCCAGGATCCGATGGCTTCACAGGCAAATTCTATCAAACATTTAAAAAGTTAACACCTTGTCATTTTAAAATGTTCAAAAATTGCAGAGGAAAGAATATTCCCAAACTCATTCTATGAGGCCACCATCACCCTGATATCAAAACCAGACAAAGATACTACCAAAAAAAAAATTTTTTTTTCAAGTTAAACTATAAAAATAAATTTAGGCATGCTGCAGGAGAAGAAAGGCCTCAGAAAATTCTACCTAGAAATCAGAGAGGCTATATTCTTTGAACAACAGGAATATAATAGATGTTGACAAGATGGAAAAACATGTAAAATAAGAACTGAATAGATTTGGAAACTAAAAAGTAACTACCTAAACAACTCTTGGATCAAAGAGAAAATGGAAATAGCAATTATACTCTATTTAGGAATTATGGAAAATGAGAAGACTCATATCAAAACTCATCACTGCAACCAGAACACTTCTCAGAGGCAAATGTACAATCATGAACGCATTGCTTAGGAAACAAGAAAGACTGAAAATATCAAAATAAGCTTTTAATATAAGAATCTATAGTAAGAATAGCCAAAATAACACAAAGTAGAAAGACGGAATTAATGAAGTCATAAAGCAGAGAACAAAAGGGGGCTTGAATAAAATTAAAGCAACATTATATACAGCTTCATACATATAAATTTGAAAAATTCAAACTAAACAGATGTTTATAGAAAAATGTAAATTTACTAAAATGGACTCAAATGTATTAAACATTGATTAAGAACACAGGAAACAAGCAAAGATTTTGAATGCATGGTTCATACAGAATCAACATCAACACTGGAATAAAAAAACAAATACAAAATATATGCATCATATATAATCATACAAATAAAGGCTTAAAGTAGGAGATAAACTATAATAGCACTATACTAAAATAACAACAGATCATGACAGAGTGTAACTCATCTCACAACATGAAGGCTCAAAATTAAAAGTTCTGATTCAAATTTATAGTCTGATCTCTTAAAAAAAAGTGTCTTTTTTTTTTTTTTTTTTTAAGCTTTGGTCAATCTAATTTCAATAAGGTGGGTCTGTAATGCATTGCTAAGTTAAAAATTCACTTCAAATTGAAAACTACCAACACATTCCTTTTCCATATACACAGGTACCTCTGTGTAAAGGCATACATACACATACCTATCCACATCTACAAAAGAACAATAGAAGAATATTTCTTTTTAAAGAAAATTTTATGGAACATGACATAAAATTAGTAAGAATAAAACATTAAAAACATTCTTATAAACTTAGGAACAACATGGGCATGTCTCATGTTATAGCTCCTATTCCAAGTGCAAAAATGATTTAATCAAAATAGTAACAAAAATATAAAATATTTAAATTTTAATTCAATAAAATAATACAATACCAAAGGAAAAAAATCTATAAAATCTGGATAAAGGGAGAAACATCTTTGGAAGGGAAGATGTTATCTTAGAAAAATAAGTGATTATTGAAATAATCTACTGATTCAGTGCAATCCCAAAGAAAATTCTAGAGTAATACTCTCTATGTTTGACAAAATGATCATAAAATTGTCCAGAATATGAAATAATGGGACTGCCAAGAAATTTATTTTTAAAAAATATGAAGAATGTCTTGTATTTGTTAAAAAACATACTATAAAATCATTTTACTGGTGAGTAGAATTGTACAGGAGGCAAACTTCAGATTCTAGTATGATAGGTGGTGGTTTAGTCACTAAACTGTGTCTGACTCTTTTGTGAACCCATGGACTGTGGCCCACCAGGCTCCTCTATCGATGGGATTATCCCAGCAAGAATACTGGAATGGGTTGCCATTTCCTTCTTCAGGGGATCTTTCCAACCCAAGAATTGAACCTGACTCTCCTGCATTGCAGGCAGATTCTCTACTGACTGAGCCACCAGGGAAGCGTAAAGTAACATAGTATAAACCATTTCACTGGTGAGTAGAATTGAACAGGATAAAACAGAATAGAATAGAAAAGAATTAGAATAGAACAAAAGAAAAAGTATCGTTGAATTTAGGAATCATAATGTTAGCATTTCAAAAAGTACTGTGAAGCAGTACTATCCATTTTTGAAGCATAGAGAAAATTTTCCTCAGTGGTATTTAAACTAAAATCAAACTAAACAATATAAAATTGAATATGTATGTGTGTGTATACACACACACACACACACACACACATATATATATGAAGCCTTAGAGATAAAAAGATTTATAGATATAGTTGCTTAATATTTTAATACTGCTGTATGACAACAGATATATTGTTAAAAAGTCAAAAAGAGAATTAAGAGAATGTGGGTAAACATTATATATGTATGGGTGTATGTGTGTGTGTGTATATATATATATATCTCTACTGTATATATATATATACATCTACTATATATATACATACCATATATATACATACTATATACATATATATTATATATATATACCTTATATATACTATATACATATCTAATATTCAGGGAAAGGCAATTTCAAATGAGGGTTTTTTTTTTCCAATCAGACTTGAAGAATTTAAAAAGTTTGATAATATCCAGTGTTGGCAAACGTGTGGCAAAATTAATTCTGTAATGTTTTTGTTACAATGGCCTTTTCACTGAGGAAAATTGAGTTATAATTGCTGAATCCAGAAATGTCTCCTCTATGTGTGTGTGAGTGCTCAGTTGTATCCAACCGGTTAAGACCCTATGGACTGGGGCCTACCAAACTCCTCTGTCCATGGGGTTCTCCAGGCAAGAATACTGGAATGGGTTGCTATTACCTACTCCAGGGGATCTTCCAGGTCCAGGGATCAAATCTATGTCTCCTGCATTTCCTGCACTGGCAGGTGTATTATTTACCACTTAGCCACCTGGGAAGCCCATATCTCCTCTAGTTTCTATTGTAAACCATCACATGTTTCTGCAAAGAGATACATAGAAAATATGTTCATTACAGTACTGATTGCCATGACAAAGAATAAGAAATAAGGCAAATGCCTATCATTTGGGAAATGTTTAAATAAGTAAAGGTACATCATTAAATAGTATGCATCCATTAAAATTAATGAAATAGATCTACAAATACTAACCTTGAAATATGCATTGGATATATTGCTAACTGTAAAAAGCATGTTGCAGTCAAACATGCAGAGCATGACCCATTTCTTAATGATGAAATATGAAGAGGTATGTATGCATTGCACATGTGTATGCTTATGAAGGTGTACATATCCTTACTAGAGTGACATTAGAGTAGTAGAGAGAGGTTTCATTTATTAACATTATTATAATTATTATTTTTTGTTAAAATCAAATTTTATCTCCAGCACTGTTTAACTATAAAGATCAGGGATTCTTTTAAAATTTTAAATTTTTACTAGGCCTGGTTCTATAAAAGAAATTGCAGAGATTATTTTTTGAATGGGTATTAATTTTCTATGCACAGTAGAAATTAATTATTGTTAAAATATCTAAGATCTGTTAGATATCAATTTTTATATTGATAAATTTTTATTTTATCAATTAAAAGAAAGCCCACTTTCTATTGATATCCTTCCCACCAATTTTTTTTAAACCTCCATTTTATTACATTGAAAATACATAGTGGGTGTTACTTGAAATCTGATGAACAGTATTAACAACATTAATGATAACCTATGAAGCTGAAATACCAATTAAATAAATATGCCTAATTAGAGCCCTTTGAGGAAATGGTCATTTTTAAATATTTACTAGACCATTAAATTCCTAGGGAAATATGTCAAATAATTTTAGGAAAGTTTTTCCTATAATTATGCCTATCTCAAAGTCAGGGTCTCAGAATTTGTCCAAAATTACATTTTCTTGAAATATAAAAGTCACTGCTCTATATGACTTTTCCTTTTGGTCTTATGACCACATTCCTTGCTGCAGAACCATGTTTCTACAAATGAAAAGCCCCTAGGATGTCTCTGTGTAATTTCAAAGTTCTATGTCACATTAACAATCTACCTTAGAGCTTGAGAGGAAAAAGACTGTGTACAGTATTTAAAATTGCCCACTTTTTCAAAAAGCTAGAAGAAAATGTATAGTAAGCAAAGAAATATGAATAGAATTTGACTCAATAGTTTTGCTAATATTTTGCTGTAGTCCAATATACCAAAATCACTGCAGATGGTAATTGCAGTCCTGAAATTAAAAGACGCTTACTCCTTGGAAGGAAAGTTATGACCAACCTAGACAGCATATTAAAAAGCAGAGACATTACTTTGTCAACAAAGGTCCGTCTAGTCAAGGCTATGGTTTTTCCAATGGTCATATATGGATGTGAGAGTTGGACTATAAAGAAAGTTGAGCACAGAAGAATTAATGCTTTTGAACTGTGGTGTTGGAGAAGACTCTTGAGAGTCCCTTGGACTGCAAGGAGATCCAGCCAGTCCATCCTAAAGGAGATCAGTCCTGGGTGTTCATTGGAAGGACTGATACTGAAGCTGAAACTCCAGTACTTTGGCCACCTGATGCAAAGAACTGACTCATTTGAAAAGACCCTGATGCTGGGAAAGATTGAGGGCAAGAGAAGGGGACTACAGAGGATGAGATGGTTGGATGGCATCACCATCTCAATGGACATGGGTTTGGGTGGACTCCAGGAGTTGGTGATGAACAGAGAGGCCTGGTGTGCTGTGATTCATGGGGTTACAAAGAGTTGGACACGACTGAGTGACTGAACTGAATTGAATGTAAAACAAACAGAATTGGGGAAACTGAGTTTGAGGTTATTCCAGAACCGCAGTCTTTCTCTGTAGACTGAGCCTGTCTGACCTCCCCATGACAAACCAAGCCACAGAAACCTGGTACCATAGCTCTCCACATCACCACCTCCGTCCTCTGGAACTCAGTTCCTGTGCTAATGGCAGATATCCCTTGGAAATCACAACTCTTTCCTTCAGAGTCTGAATCTAATCTCACAGCCCTTCTGAACGTAGTAATTCAGGTAACTATCAACAGTGTTTTAGAGCTCACATTCAAAATGAAGTATATTGTCCATTTCCCTCCTACATAAACAATTTTAACCATGTTTGTTTTTTTCTAACACAATCATACATACTCTTGCTAATATGCCTTTACTCTTTTTCTTTCCCCTTTAAAATGTCCTCTTACAACATTAAAGAAAAGAAAGAAAAGCTGCAGTCTCTGTCCTAACCCCCCCCACGTATAGTCCTATATCTCAGAGCCTTCTGGGTAGTTATTTCATTGTGTGTGTGTTTGGTCCAACTCCTTGTGACCTGATGGACTGCAGCCTGCCAGGTTCCTCTGTCCGTGGAATTTTCCAGGCAAGAATACTGGAGTGGGTTGCCATTTCCCCAACCCAGGGATCTTCCTTCCCCACCCAGGGATAGAACCTGCATCTATCTGTCACCTGCACTGGCAGGCAGATTCACCACTAGTGCCACCTGGGAAGCCCTCTTTCAACATTGCTCCCATTCAAATCCTCACCATCTTTCAAGACCAAGTTCCTATCTTGCTTTTTTTTTTTTTTTTAAGCAGCCTCTCAGACAATGATCTGGCAGGCCCTTGGAAACTCTGACTCCTCTGAAGGCCTCCTTCAGTATTTCTCACACAGTGTAGGGAGCTGACTTTATCAGTAATCCTCTTAATTCTCTAATTTACAAATGCCACTATCAGTGGGAATATGCTCCATCAGTTCAGTTCAGTTCGGTCACTCAGTCGTGTCTGACTTTTTGTGACTCCATGGACTGCAGCACACCAGGCTTCCCTGTCCACCACCAACTCCCAGAGCTTCTCAAACAGAGCAGAGAAAGGGTTACTAACAATAATTAGTAACACTTCTAGGTTTTTAATGATTCTAAGTACAGGCTAAAAGACATTAGTGAAGCTGATTATTTTTTCTAGTTAAGAACAAGTCCCTTCAAATTGGTTTTTTTTTTTTTTTCCCTAGGAGTACTACACTGGAACAGGATTTTAAAACTATTCATGAGAATTAAAAAAAGTGCAGATGACATTTCAGAACTTCATTTAAAAAATATCATTTGTAGACAGCAAAATACATGTTATATTCCCATGGGATTTAATATTCAAATCAAATTAGAAAATGTTACTTTATAAACTTTATAATAAAATTGTTTCAGATTCTTATCAGTGAGCAACATCCTCTTAATTCTCCTGGATTGGAGCATGAAAACTGTATACATTTACTTTCACTGGTGATGATCTATTTATTCTGAATTAATTCTACCTACAAAGCACATTAACATGTACATTGCAAAGGTATTGTACTGCCTTCTAATCCAGTGGAGAATATAAATGGACTGTATTTCAAAAAGATTATAAATATTTGGGGGGATTTAAATGCTAAAAATGTGCATACTTCACATATTTGAAATACTCATTAATAGATTTAAATACCATTAAGAAAATGCTGCTGCTGCTGCTGCTAAATCACTTCAGTCGTGTCTGACTCTGTGCGACCCCATAGACGGCAGCCCACCAGGCTCCTCTGTCCCTGGGATTCTCCAGTCAAGAACACTGGAGTGGGCTGCCATTTCCTTCTCCAATGCATGAAAGCAAAAAGTGAAAGTGAAGTTGCTCAGTTGTTTCTGACTCTTCAGGACCCCATGGACTGCAGCCTACCAGGTGCACTATTTTAAAGTTAAGCATTGATACTGTAATATATTAAATGTATAGTATTATGTTTAACATCAATATAGAGGATCATGCTGCAGGGAGAGGTGTTCAATCCCCCCCCCCCCCCCGCAACAAAGGACATTCATACTGTCAAAGCATAACTTTCAAAAAGTTTAAAATGTAACTCTCACTCAAATAGAGAATAGGTATATGTCAAAAACGTATTCAACTCATTCATGAGGGAACTGTAAGGTGATAAAGCCAATTCAATAAGTATTAGAGACAGAGAAATGTAAATAACTAATAAGGAGGAATGTCATGCTAAAAGAAGTTTGCTAAGTTAAACAGGTTAAAGTCTTGCAGGGCAATACAACAGTGAAAATTAGTATCTAGTTCTATCCATGGTAGGGATCATTTGCATTTTTTCTGGATAAAACCCACAAGTTCACAGAGAATATAACAAAATCAGTAGGACATCAAACCAAGGCATGATCTCCTAAGGAATATTCATTTGAAAGCTCTGTTAGATAGTGTTCCAGTATGACATGGAAAGCTATGCAGTCATGCTTATGGCTTACTTAAATTTCTAGATACTTCTTCTTAACACTAAGAAATATCACCTTTGTACGTAGTTCACTTCTTACTTACATGACTAGCATTTTGAATTCTCTTCTGACGCACTCTCAGTCTCTCCCTCTACCTCCCCCATCTCCGCCTCACCACAACATATACCCAGAGAAAGCTCTTATTTGTGTTTTCAACATCTTATGAGAATTATTCCACATATAGAAGTGTAATGTATAAAGAAACTGTGTGGCAATGTGGATGCTTGACCAGTCTCAACGACCCAAGTTCTAAAGTATCTCAGTAAAATTTCAATTTGCCTCATGTTTTAGATCTTCAGATCTTTTAAATAGTACAAAGAAAGCCTTATATCATAAATTATGGGGTAAGCCATATTGCTTTATGAGGCATCTGGGTCTTTTCTTTCTCATCTTTAAAATAATCTAATAAAGATGTTCTTTACTAAATATGGTATGACTGAATTTGCAGGCAACAGCTCTTTCAGGATATAGACCTGGAGTGGAAGACACCATGGCAACCCTTTGCAATTAACATGCCTATGGAAATAAACAAATCAATCTAATTTTCTATCAATTTGGCACATCTAATCCCCCACATCCCTTACTGAACATGAGTAAATTTTACTATGAAAACATCACCAGTGATTTTCTGTTTTGGCATTTGCTCCAGGCAGGAAGCATATCCATTAGCAAGTAGCATCAAGAAAGGGAATACAGATTGAGCGCTAAGACTTTTGTCCAGGAAGATGAGAGATGCTGAAATTCAGCCCCAGCTTCCCTCTTCAAGCCTAGGATCCATGGGGTTTCATATCTCTGAAGGGAATACTCCATTAAAAATTCACACAAAGGTAACTTTTGGATAAACTTTGGTTGCTAGTGATCTACCTTATCAAAGCAATAGTGGCCTCATTCTACCTCTGATCAGAAGGCACATTCTAAGTGGAGAGATTTCATATATGCATATATAGCCACACACATATAAATATGCTTAACACAATTATATTTAGAGAAGCAAAATTAAATAACTAAAGATGGGACAGGTGTGGACAGGAGACTCAGAAATTAGAAATTCACAGCACTTGAGAATGAAAATAATAGGTAACATTTATTAAGAACATACTGTGTCCCCAAACTAAACTACATTCTTTATGTGACTCATTTCAATATTATGTTGCATAACAGATTCTACATATGCAATAACTGTCTTTAGCTGTGTATGACTGAGTGAACTGATCAGAAATTCAAAAATTATACCATATAATCTGGAAGCAAACAGCAGAACCTACATTTTAAATCTTCATTCTTCATAACATATTGTAAAAGATATTATTTTTAATTTCAACTAAAGAATTTCTGCATGGAACTTGTTAAGAATATACCCCAGCTGCTGCTCTTTCTTTTCAGTGTGACCCCAAACAAGGACTGTTTCACATGGTTTTAGGTTTCTGTGGGGAAGTTTTGCACAGCTGTGATATCAAATGAAATACCACCTGGCCTAATCACCATAACAATATGTCCTCTGTCCTGCAAGCTAACAGATGGATTGGGTATCAGTCTGATGTCATAATCTGTTAAGTTTGTAATATGGAGCATTACCCACCCATTTAGGATTCATCTCGTCTTTTCTAATGGCATGTTGTACCCTAAATGGAGAGATGACACTATCATTATATGCCACTATCACTAGTCATATGGGATCTTCGTTTGCATTACTTAAGGATAATTATATGGTGTTCTAATTCATTTGGTGAACTGTCACTCCACTACTGAAATACTTATGTGGAATTTTAACAAATACTCTGACATTCATAAAGCAGTCTTCAACATTTATTTCATTCTTTTTTAAAATTCAATATCTAAATACCGTCTTTCTTAAATGTATGCTGCTGAATTTCTCTTTGGAACATTAAATTGAAACTCTAACTGTACAACTGAAGTGATTTTATACTTATATCTAGGCTCGCATAGGAAATATGATAATATAAAAGTTATCCATAACATATGCATCTATAATATCTATAGTGAACATTTAAAAAATGATATGATTAGCAATAATTAAGTCAACAAGCATTTATTCTCTCTTAAGCGCAAGGCACAGCGATAGGCAATGGGAATGCAGAGACAAACACAAAATTATTCCAGCCTCCTAGGTGCTTTTAGTCTTTTCTAATCCACTTCTTTTCTCCACTGCTCTTAGAAAAATGCGTCACTGGAGCCATGCAAATAGAAGTTCTAGTATGTTAGATCCTGTTTGTTGAGTAGACCAATATTTATCACGAACCCTTCCATTGTTGGTTTCCTCCTATATATGTAGATACTAGAAAAAGCACTATTGATCTCATCATTCTCCCTTTTACTTAGATTCAACCAGAGAGATGTAGACAGAAATCTGGCACAAGTAATAATGGAAGTATGTTGGGGGAGTAAGAGAGACTTCCTTTTTCTCATAAAAGAGAGAGAGAAATATATTACCACCTCCAGTCTCCTTCTTGAATGTGGACATGATATTGGAAGGCATAGCAGCATAAGACAGTAAAATGATTGCTAAGGTTGGCAAGGTATAGGGTAGAAGGCAGCTGGGAATGTGATAATACTGTTGAGCTTCTGCACAGGCCTGGTGTGACTTCTTATTGATAAGAAATAAACCTTTTTTGGTTGTTTAATCCAGTGCCAGGTAATTTGGTATTTGCAGACAAAACCAATGAATATACCAATTAAGTCCAAATAAGTAATTTATGAATATATCAAGAATTTTATCATTTATATCTCACTTCCTTATAAAATTGTATTTATTTTCCAAAGGTCAATTATAGAACATTATTGCCACAGTTTAATTTGGTTTAAGATAGTTACCTTTATAGATATGTGATGCAAAAGCCTCACATTAAAATATAAGTAAGTCCTATGTAATAAAGCATTAATATATCTCTTTAAGCCATATTGATGAAGTATTCATGAAAGCTATTGTAGTACATCATTTTTTAGAAAAATGAGATTTATTTTACATTTGAATATTTAGAAATAGTTTATCTTTATCCAGCATTATTATTTACTCCTCTCATTCATCTTTAAAATGTTAAAATTTCTTCCACAAAACTACTTTTGTAGTACAATATCTTCATTCAACAAGGGTGTCTTCCTCACATGTGGCTTTGTGTTGGGAACCAAGAGTGTAATGAAACTTGAGAAATGACCTCTTCCATCAAGGAGCTCACAATCTAGTAAAACCAATAAGTAAACTTTAAGATTGAACATCACATCTGTGCCAGAGAAGCACTATAGTGGGTACTTTGCTGCTCCATTCAGATGTCCTCAAGTCTAACACACTAAATACCTGCTGCAGGATATGTGGCATCTAAGGCATCATTCGCAACTGCCTGGATCACAGAGAATTTCCCTCAAAGAACTCCGGTGCATCAGTTCAGTTCAGTTCAGTTCAATCGCTCAGTCGTGTCCGACTCTTCGCGACCCATGAATCTCAGCATGCCAGGCCTCCCTGTCCATCGCCAACTCCCCGAGTTCACTCAGACTCACGTTCATCGAGTCAGTGATGCCATCCAGCCATCTCATCCTCTGTCGTTCCCTTCTCCTCCTGCCCCCAATCCCTCCCAGCATCAGAGTCTTTTCCAATGAGTCAACTCTTCGCATGAGGTGGCCAAAGTACTGGAGTTTCAGCTTCAGCATCATTCCCTCCAAAGAAATCCCAGGGCTGATCTCCTTCAGAATGGACTGGTTGGATCTCCTTGCAGTCCAAGGGACTCTCGTGGCAAATAGAAGGGGAAAAAGTGGAAGCAGTGACAGATTTTATTTTCTTGGTATCCAAAATCACTGCAGACAGTGACTGCAGCACAAAATGAAAAGATGCTTGTTCCTTGGAAGAAAAGCTAACTATGACAAGCCTAGATGGTGTATTAAAAAGCAGAGATATCACTTTGCCGACAAAGATTTTGTATAGTCAAAGCTATAGTTTTTCCAGTTCAGATGTGAGAGTTGGACCATAAAGAAGGCTGAGTGCCGAAGAACTGATGCTTTTGAATAGTGGTGCTGGAGAAGACTCTTGAGAGTCCCATGGACAGCAAGGAGATACAACCACTCAAATCCTAAACAAAATCAACCCTGAACCTTCATTGGAAGGACTGATGCTGAAGTTGAAGCTCCAATACTCTGGCCACCTGATGCAAAGAGGTGACTCACTGGAAAAGACCCTGATGCTAGGAAAGATTGAAGGCAAAAGGAGAAGGGGCAGAAGATATAATGTTTAGATAGCATCACCAACTCAATGGACATGAATTTGAGCAAACTCCAAGGGATAGTGGAGGACAGAGGAGCTTGGCATACTACAGTCCATGTCATCGCAAACAGCTGGACACAACTTGGTGATTGAAAACAACTAAAATATACATGAAATCAATGTAGAAGAAAACCAAACAGGATAGAAAGTTGACAAGGAAAGAAGGAATAATTAGATGCACGACTTTTAAAACTTAGGTGGAAGGAGATCAAGAGTTCCAGGGAAATTATTGGAATTTTATTTTAAAGAGGAATACATTAAATCTTTGTAAATATCTGTATGAATTATATTTGATTATAGATCTTTACCTGTGTTTACACTTTTCATGTGACATTTGCTTTTTCTCACTCATCAGGGAGAAACACAAATATCTTATTTATCAACTCAATAAAATCTGAAAATATGTAAATATTTCGCCAACAATTTAGAGGACACATATTAAGGATTCATAAGCATTCCCCTTTCCATGGTCAGACATATTAATCCTGTAGAGATATGCTTTACCCTTAATTTTAGTCATTCTAAAGTGTTACAGATCATCTTATTATATTAGATGTCTTTCCTCTATAAAGCAATTTCTACAGAATTTATTTTTAAAATTATTAAATATTAATAGCAAGATTCATTTGCTAAAGGGATTTGCTATTTACCTAACACTTTAATTTTAACTTTCTCTCATTATGTTACAATTGTAGAGAAAGCAGATCTTTTAAAATGAATTTTGTCATATAAAGAAAACAAATACTTTTTAATTAACTTTCTGAGAAGCTTAACAGTTCTCACTACTTTAACAGGCTAATGACGTCTTAATTCTCAGGTGTAATTCTGGACATTTTTAAATTTAGAACTGAATTAAACTTTTTGTTACTGATAAACAATGCAGAATATTATTATGTAAAATATTTTATAAATTCCTCCCAGAAATAGTAAAAAAAACAAAACAAAACAAAATTTAATCAACATACACTTTAATATTATTTATATACAATAAATTACAAATGCTTTGTAAATGAGGATGTAGGTTTTAATAACAAGTTTGTTTCACTAAAAGATTTTATAATATATACTTTAAACTGGACCTCTTCAGACAATTTAACCAATTTCATGCTTACTGTTTAATACTTCATTCCCAAGAATTAACTAAAGGACTTGAAAAATGGATGATATTGTATTTTCATGGCACTTATCATTTACAAGATAAATGGAAAATGCTTAGTTTCCATATTTCTCCTTCAACTAGTGTATGTTGTATTGATCCCCTGCTAATTATTATCTCCTGAACACTACATGCTCCTTAAGGTAACTTTGTACTATATAAGTGGCTTCTTCTTTTTGGTATCTTCTTCTCTCCTCTATACATGGGAAATTTACTTTTAAGTTTCAGTGTAAGCATTGTTTCCTTTAAGAAACTTTCTCTTCCTGATTTTTCCTAACAGATATTAGCTCCTAATCCTGTTCTCTATTTCTTTGCTTTTAGAATACTTTAACTCTATGAGTACTTCCCTGAAATGTAATATATAGGTATCTCTATATAAGTCTTCCTTTTACGTCACCAGTCAAATTTTGAAGGCTTCATCATACAATTTTACATTTCTAATTAAAATTAATCCTAGGTTTAAGATAATTGCTATTTCTATAGAAAATTATCTATTTTTCCCTAAGTTCTAGCTAGTAATTATCTCTAAATAGGATAGCTAATGATTTTGCATATTTGCTTTTTAACTATTTAGCTTACTCAATTATCTTACCACCATAAGAGTTTTTCAATTGATTCAGATGTGTCTTCTCAGAGGAATAATCAGACAAGCAGTTTATAATATAACTATTTCTGGTCTAATTTTTTTTAACTTCTTAAATATTCCATTATCTAATTGAATTGGTGAGAACTTTTATGACAATTTTAGGTAATTGTTCTTACGTCAGTTATGCTATGCAACTTCTGAATTTGATGGGAGTGTTTCTATTGTTTTACCAATAGAGAATAGTTGTTGACTTAAAATATACATCATGATGAACTGAATATAACTGCATGCTCTTTCAACACATATCAAGATAATTTTCTCTTTGAAATTTTAGTAAAGGGAATTTTATTATATCATTTTTATTTATGGTGATTTTGTTAAAGTGAATTCAGAAGAATATATAATCTTTTGAAAAATATATGGAAATAACATGTTCTGCTTTACTGGCCATGCCAAAGCCTTTGACTATATGGATCACAACAAGATGTGGAAAATTCTTAAAGAGATGGGAATGCCAGACCACCTGACCTGCCTTCTGAGAAATCTATATGCAGGTCAAGAAGCAACAGTTAGAACTGCACATGGAACAACAGACTGGTTCTAAATAGAGAAAGGAGTACGTCAAGGCTGTATATTGTCACCATGTTTATTTAACTTATATGCAGAGTACATTATGCGGAATGCTGGGCTGGATGAAGCACAAGCTGGAATCAAGATTGCCGGGAGAAATATCAATAACCTCAGATATGCAGATGACACCACCCTTAAGGCAGAAACTAAAGAAAAACTAAAGAGCCTCTCAATGAAAGAGAAAGAGCAGAGTGAAAAAGTTGGCTTAAAATTCAACATTCAGAAAACTAAGATCAAGCCATCTGGTCCCATCACTTCATGGCAAATAGATGGGGAACAGTGGAAACAGTGACAGACTTTATTTTGAGGGGCTCCAAAATCACTGCAGATGGTGACTGCAGCATGAAATTAAAAGACGCTTGCTCCTTGGAAGAAATGCTCTGACCAACCTAGACAGCATATTAAAAAACAGAGACATTATTTTGTCAACAAAGGTCCATCTAGTGAAAGCTATGGTTTTTCTTTACAGTAGTCATGGTCATGTATGGATGTGAGAGTTGGACTATAAAGAAAGCTGAGCACTGAAGAATTCATGCTTTTGACTGTGGTGTTGGAGAAGACTCTTGAGAGTCCCTTGGACTGTAAGGAGATCCAACTAGTTCATCCTAAAGGAAATCAGTCCTGAATATTCATTGGAAGGACTGATGCTGAAGCTGAAACTCTAATACTTTGGCCACCTGATGCGAAGAACTGACTCATCTGAAAAGACTCTGTTGCTGCAAAAGATTGAGAGTAGGAGGAGAAGGGGGCGACAGAGGATGAGATGGTGGGATGGCATCACCGACTCAATGGACATGAATTTGAGTAAGCTCCAGGAGTTGGTGATGCATAGGGAGGCCTGGCATGCTACAGTCCATGGAGTCACAGAGTCAACACGACTGAGCAGCTGAACTGACTGAACATTTTGAAAACACTGAATTTATATAATTTTCACTTCCTAAAAACCTTTCCAGTCACCTACTAAAAGTTTATTGAGGCTTATTGCCTAAGAAGAGCAGGAAAGTTTCAAAAGTCACAGGTAGAAAAGTTCCCACCACCCAACGTACAGGAAAAGAAAGGAAATGGTCCTTACAATCGTAAGAAGAGAGTCTGAGGGGACGATGAGACAGTGGAAAAAAAAGGAAGTATGGGGCATACATACATAGGATGTTTTTCTCTTTCTCTTAGCCTTTCTTTGAAAGGCAGAAAAATTCAGGTAGTTCATACTTGGACATGTTTATGGGAAATTCTCAGTGTTCTTTCTCAAATTATAATCTAGAAAATCTTTTCAATCAACCTTATGTCCTTAAAAGGTAGTTTAGAAACAAATGTGTTAGTTCACAGTTCATGTATTGCTGAAGCCTGGCTTGGAGAATTTTGAGCATTACTTTACTAGCTAAACTTAAGAGGCTGTAAATTCACTGCACATATCTGCAGACCAGATGAAATTGAGGTTGGAGCAAGAAGCTAGGAATGTTATGACCAAAATCTGTGACAGCAGTGAAAATCATCAAAACCTTCAAAAAACTAGGCAACATAGCAGTACACTCTTCAAGTATATATGCCATATATTTATGAACTTATATTATTCTACCAATTATAGAAATGAAATAAGTACATATGTGTATATACACATGTATACATAAAACCTATGAAAGATGAGATTTCAGCTATCTCAAATTTTTTGAATCCCATGCCCTACCTACTCCACATCTAAATTTTCTTTGAATAACTTAAGTTTTATGAAGATATACATTTTATTATTATTAGCTCCACAGTGCTTTATCTCTTTCAATAAATATTTCTACATTTGCATTTAATTTCATCATCATTCTGACTACAGTTATTTAGGTACTAAATCCAAGTATTACTGGATACATTTCTCAAAACCGTTTAAGTACAACTTCCCTCTACATAAGGTCAGATAACTAAACAACTCCAAATTTGTATCCAAAGTTTAAAAGAAAAAGATCATGGAACATGAATTCCCTGAAATTTGGTATCTCTGAAAATATAATTCTATTGTATTTTTGCATTAATGATTGCTTGGTCCAGTGAATACTTTTTTAATAATTATGTTTTCCCCTAAATCAAAGGCAGTTTTTCATTATTGTTTTCGAAAGTGTTGTATGAAAATGGGCATATCAATAGTTTTTATATTTGTAGTCTATTTTAAAAATAAATTTTGTGTTTACATGTCATCTTCCATATTAAATGTTTGATGTTTTAATGTAAAATTTTTGAATTTCACCAGGTTATGATTACATATAGGTCTCTTTTTATTTATTGTTCATGGTTCTCTTAAACAATGTAAACTGTAAGCAAGTTATCACTTTTCTTATTATTTGAATTCATATTTTAGTACTTTTTTCATATTTCATGTCCATATATATTATTATTTGCTAGAAGTATTATTATATATTCCTGGGATTTCTGAATGAGTCGTTCATGTCTTTGATTTTTTTTTTTTTTGTCATTGTCTTCAGTTTTATATTAATCATTTCCTTCAGTTTTAGGAGAATTATGAGCTGATATAATTTATTGATTCAGTTGTTTAAAGAATGCAGTTGCTTGTTCACTGTTCCCACAAAGTTTTCCTTTTTTAAAACATGTTTTTAATCTGGTCAATATCTTTCTAGATTGCATTTTATTTCTTTCAATAAATATCACATCCTCTAAGATTTTGTTGAGAGGATGTGTTAGAAGCTTTATGTATTTGTAAAGTCCAGTTCATTACATTTTGAAAGAGGGAGAAAGAATTTTCCAGAATAGCTCTCTCTTTTTAAATTCCAGGCTACTCAGTCTCACTTGTAAATTCACCATTGGTTGGTTATGAAATTCTAAGATGTTACTAAACAGGTGACTACCATCCTTTGCATATCATGAAAAAGATTATCGTTAATTCTCTAGTTATAAAATCATCTCTCTATATCCTACATAAATGTCTCAAAATAACTGGTCAACTGATTATGCTCTTGTTTTTTAAAGAGTGTTTTAGAATTTTTCCATGTAGTTCCAGCAGATTCAAGAAGGAATGAGATTTGAATATATGAGCTGAAAGCTTAATTTTACAGCTTAAGATTATAGTTGAAGACACATTGTGGAAATACCTTGTTTTAAATGGTTAAAGATTTCAGTGATGTTAAGCAACATGTACCAAACTACTCAGCTAGTAATTCCATTTTCCCAAGTCACTTTACAAATGTCATTAAAGTTTTTTTAAACAAACTTTTCATTTTAAATATTATTATCCTCAATCCCTCACTCTACACCTTAGAAGAATAAGCCTCAATGACAGCTAATATTATGAAACTCTTCTGATCATACATCAAAATCCAATATTTAAGAAAAGATCAAATGATTAGATTGGTTACCAAAAGAGGTAAATATTAAAAATGCCTTAAAATATAGAGTCAGGTGGGATCCTTTGAAAGTCAGAAGAATAAACATTTTGCAGAGGAAGGAAAAAAAGAGAGTTTCAAAATGAAAGGTGAGAACATACCAAATCAAGTTTATACTCCTTAAGGTAGCAATTTATTAAGTTGTTATATAACTTCTTTTGTAGAAGGTTGCCAACTTCAAATTACTTAAGTTATGAAACCTCCACCCTAGGAACACAAATGACAAAAAATCTCTACTTGATCAGACTCTAGTCAGGCTCCTCTAAGCCTTCTCAACTGGCCTCAACCTTTGTCTATAAGAAATTCAACTCGCAGAGCAAATGATTCTGTCCATCCACCGCTCTGGGAGACTTGAAGGGACAGAACTGTTTCCTTAAGTACCTAAGAGCCATCTCTTTGAAATGCAAACCTCCAGTGAGAGGCTTTGTCTCTCTTACTTCTTATATCTGTGAAAGGGTAAGGGTCTAATTTTGTTGGGCATGTTGTTGCAATTTGTAAAACTATCTCCTGTCCTACAGACATGCTTCTTCAAATAAATATCAATTAACAAACTCATATGGCTTAATCACATTGACCAACCCAATTCCTCAAATTTTATAATTATTCTGCTACCCTCATTCTCCTTCTTACTTCCTTTAAAATACCCAGTCATTTGAGTTAAGCTAAGGTGACAGTGAAGTCTGTTTCCTAACGCAGTCATACTAAATAAAATGTCTTACTGCCTTTAACAAATACCTAGCATTGTTTTTCTTTAACAAAATTCAAACCAGGCTGATGAGCTTTGATGTGCATAAGAATCATCTGAGAGCTCCTTAAACATAGATTCCTGGTCCCCTATTTCAGAAATTCTGATTTCATAAGCAAAAGATAGAATGCAAAGGACTGAATTTCTAACAATTCATCAAGAAGTGCTGATGCTGCCTAGAGATCATATTCTGATTATTACTGGTCTAGGTCAGTCATTCCATCTCTGTCTTTGAGGAGAATGGAAAACAATACAAAGAAAAAGAAAAGACAATGAATGTACAACAACAAAACTTATACACGCTGTACATATACACACAACAGTTAAATATATGTGGTTTCTCCTTATTTGAAGGCTTTGAAAAGTATCCTCAAATAAGTAACTGCTCTAGTTCTAACTTTATTGGGAAGGAGAAAGGAAAGGAAAGCTAGAAAGTAAAACAGGTGTTCACTTGCCATTGTTTTTCCTCATTAAAAAGCTATATAATTAGATAAAAGCTTCTATCAACAGAAAATGACCTGGAGTCTGGAAGAGTCAGTGACTTAAAGTTTATTTATTTTGCAAAAAGAAGAGGGTAAAGTATGTTCCACGTAGTAGGAAACAGCAGCTTCAAAAGTCCTAAGGGCACAGAAATTTATCATATGTGCAAGATAGAAAGCAGAGCAGTGATTCAGAAGGGAAGAGAACAAGTGATAGGAGGAACACAAGACGAAACATGATTTAAGAGCTCTGTTAACAATTTAGAAGGAAAAAAAAAAAGAAGCAAACGGGAATTTGGCAGATAACCGATTTTTACTTCTAGAATAACCACCTCATACATACATACTCTAGGGCAAGTCACTTTAAAATGCTTTAAAATGAGTTCTCAGAATGGCTGCTATCCAAAAGTCTACAAGCAATAAATGCTGGAGAGGGTGTGGAGAAAAGGGAACCCTCTTACACTGTTGGTTGGAATGCAAACTAGTACAGCCACTATGGAGAACAGTGTGGAGATTCCTTAAAAAACTGGAAATAGAACTGCCTTATGACCCAGGAATCCCACTGCTGGGCATACACACCGAGGAAACCAGAATTGAAAGAGACACGTGTACCCCAATGTTCATCACAGCACTGTTGATAATAGCCAGGACGTGGAAGCAACCTAGATGTCCATCAGCAGATGAATGAATAAGAAAGCTGTGGTACATATACACAATGGAGTATTACTCAGCCATTAAAAAGAATACATTTGAATCAGTTCTAATGAGGTGGATGAAACTGGAGCCTATTATACAGAGTGAAGTAAGCCAGAAAGAAAAACACCAATACAGTATACTAACACATATATATGGAATTTAGAAAGATGATAACAATAACCCTGTATGCGAGACAGCAAAAGAGACACTGATGTATAGAACAGTCTTTTGGACTCTGTGGGAGAGGGAGAGGGTGGGATGATTTGGGGGAATGTCATGGAAACATGTATAATATCATATAAGAAAAGGATTGCCAGTCCAGGTTCGATATAGGATCCTTGGGGCTGGTGCACTGGGATGACCTGGAGGGATGGTACCGGGAGGGAGGTGCAAGGGGGATTCAGGATGGGGAACACATGTACGCCCATGGTGGATTCATGTTGATGTGTGGCAGAACCAATACAATATTGTAAAATAATTAGCCTCCAATTAAAATAAATCAATTTAAATTAAAAAATAAAATGAGTTCTTAGTTTCTTCACCTAGAACATGAAGACGTTCATTTGTTCAGGAGATCTTTACCCGATTTATGTACTGGAATCGTATGGGGGAAACTTTTAAAAATATGCATGGCCAGGCTTTCCCTGAGAAACTTTACTCAGTAGCTCTATGTACGGTCTTCACCCTGGCAACTCGCAGACTCTCTCTGGTTTGAGAACCAGTATACAAAGCGACCACTGAAGATGTTTATAATAATGTTAGACTCATTCAGAAACAGAAGATGATAGTTATTATTCAAAGGAAGACCAAAGATATTCTTAGTACTAACTAAAATCACTCTACTGGACAGTAATTCAGCAATTATACATGTTTATAAAAATTAATATTTTGAATACTGAATTCCGTATGCTGATCATGACTTTAGACTGGGTGACTCTTATACAAATAGAGAATAAGACTCACAAATTCCAGTCATTGACCAGTTTATAGATTAGAATACCCTTGTAGGCAATAGCATCTATTGGTTTTGCCTTCCCAGAATAGATACTCCCTTAATGAGAAATGGATACCCACTCTTTGCCTACTCTTTTCCATTCTGCAACTAGCCATATAAGTCTGAGTATTATGATAAGCAGATGCCAAAACATACACAAATGTACTAGAACTTTTACTGGGGAAAATGTCTATGTGAAAGCAAACAGGGATAAAACAAAGAATAACAGGGCCAGTGACCAGATTGTAATGTATATCTGAACACAGAGTGAAGAAAAGAGGGAGAAAACGTCACAGTCAGTTGTGTACTGGTAGATTCAACAAAGCTGAGGGGAGACCTTGAACCATCCTAAGCCAACACAGTAGGCATGTCCCTCTTGGGAATAAGTTTGTCATGGTAACCCCACTACACTTAATCACTGGGTATAACCTCAGTCAAATTTAGTGATGAGTTTTATAGCATAGTAACTGAAAATTAATACACCTACTGTAGTAGGAAGTAAGTCTTCAAAGTGTAGTATTACCAACAGACCACTCCCACCTATTCTCAGCACATGAGTTTATCTGTCCCATCAATCATATGAGCCAATAAATGGTATGCGACCCTAGCTCAGATCCTAAAAGATGATGCTGTAGAAGTACTGCACTAAATATGCCAGCAAATCTAGAAAACTCAGCAGGGGCCACAGGACTGAAAAAGTCAGTTTTCATTCCAATCACAAAGGGCAATGCCAAAGAATATTCAAACTACCCATACAATTGTGCTCATTTTACATGATAGCAAGGTAATGCTCGCAGGTTGCCATATATATTGCTGATTAGAGAAGGAAGACACCTGGCATAAATCAAGGCAAACCAGGATTTTTCCCTTTTGAAATTTGAACTCAAGGACATGGAGGTCGAGTGCTGAAAGAAGAATTTATGTCAGTAACTGAGTGGCAATGTTAGCAAAGTAATGCTCAAAATTCTCCAAGCTAGGCTTCAACAGTACCTGAACCGAGAACTTCCAGATGTTCAAGTTGGAGATAGAAAAGACAGAGGAACTAGAGATCAAATTGTCAACATCCAGTGGATTATAGAAAATTCAGGAGAACTCCAGAAAAACATCTATTTCTTATTCATTGACTACACTAAAGCCTTTAACTATGTGGATCACAACAAACTGCAGAAAATTCTTCAAGAAATGGGAATACCAGACCACCTGTCCTGCCTCCTGAGAAACCTGTATGCAGGTCGAGAAGCAATAGTTAGAAAAAGACATGGAACAACAAACTGGTTCAAAATTCAGAAGAGTACATCAAGGCTCTATATTGTTACCCTGCTTATTTAACTTATATGCAGAGTACATCATGCAAAATGTCGGGCTGGATGAAGCACAAGCTGGAATCAAGATTGCCAGGAAAAATATTAGTAACCTCAGACATGCAGATAACATCACCCTTATGGCAGAAAGCAAACAGAAACTAAAGAGCCTCTTAATGAAGGTGAAAAAGGAGAGTGAAAAACCTGGCTTAAAATCAGTCCTGGGTGTTCTGTGGAAGGACTGATGCTGAAGCTGAAACTCCAATACTTTGGCCACTTGATGTGAAAAGCTGACTCATTGAAAGCCTCCAATTTGGGAAAGATTGATGGCAGGAGGAGAAGCAGGGCACAGAGGATGATATGGTTGAATGGCATCACTGACTTGATGGACATAAGTCTGAGCAAACTCTGGGTGATAATGAAGGACAGTGGAGCCTGGAGCACTGCAATCCTGGGGGTTGTAAAGAGTTGAACACCAGTGAGTGACTGAACAACTAGTTCAGACAAGCAAGTGAGTTCCAAGTACCTGTTGATATTACTGGGGAAAACAGTATATTGTTTTCATTAGTCTTTTTAGCTATAAAAATGCTTTATGTCCAGAGCCGATAATGGATACCTTCCCTCTGCCACTTTATAGGGGGATTTTGGCAGAGAATGAAGCCAAACCAGAAAAAAAAAAAAAAAAAAACAGAAACTGGTAGAGATTAAAGATAGATTCCTGGTTATATAGCTTGAACTCAACTCCATAAGAATCATTTTAAACTCCTGTTCTTTCCAGATATTTGTAATTATAAATTTTATTTAGATTTTAAGCCAATTTCAACCATTTTCTGTTCATTGCAATGAATGTCTTGTGCAATGCAATATTTTTCTGTAAATTATATAATTAAATCTGTACAAGAAACTTTAGAGATAGGTATGTTACCCTCATTTTATAGATGGGAATGAAGCCCAGAAAGATGAAATGGTTTCTCTAAGGTTAACTAAACTCATAAGAGATTGAACGAGGACACAAATTCCTACTTTATTAATTGAAATGTGATTGCCATCTAATTTTTTTTTATTTTAGTTTTTCTGTGAATGTGTAATTATTGTCTTCCTGTTTTATCATGAACTATGTGGAATAATCTCAGTATGTTGAAGTTACAGCACACATGTTTGCATTTAGCTTAATCCTATGCCTATATACATGGGAGTAAGACTAAGCTTTCAAAATTTTGAAAACTAGCAAAATCACCTAAATATAGTACACTGTATTTGATTATATATTATTGATTTTCCCCTCATAAAATTATACAAGAGGTCATATATAGGATTATTATGTAGACCATTTACTGAGCATATATCTGATCTGAGTTATGTTGTCACATGACACGTGTTTCTAATTTACATAGGCTTCATGTGTTTATTTCTGTTGTTGTTTAAAGTGAAGAATGCAAGAATTTTTATATTTAAAGTTACATGCTTCAAATTACCCAATAAAACAGATCTAAGTGAATGGTAAAGAATGGGCAGACAGATCAATCAATAATAAGAGGCTGTTCTGTAGCTCAGGTTAGCTATGAAAATTCTTGTACTTTATATAAACTATGTTCATTCTGTATAGAAGTATGTATCTTTGACATAAGGACATGTCATGTTGATTTTTGTACACATTATTGTCAGAAGTATTTGCCCTTCTTCTGGTACTTAGGGTGCTGGTGGCACCAATAAATCCTTTTGTTCAAGAAACCCTTAGAGAAACTTTTAAAGCAGAAGTTAGTCTTAAACATCTAGTCTAACATCATTATTTTAGGGATATTAGAACTACGTTCTATAATTAATGTCCCCTGCCTAAGATTACACAGATGGACTTTAGGACAGCTGGGACTAGAATCTACTTCTTAAAACTTCTACTTCCTAACTCATTCCATTGAAACTACTCCACAAGGAACAACAAAATAGCATTTGCTAAACTATTCCTTAAATATACTTGTTTGGTTTCCAATTATCCAAATTTTTTACATTTTCTTTATATTTCTCAAAATTATTTGCTCTTATAATTGTTCTTTATATTGGAGCCAAATCCTAGTTTGTAACTCCCAGCCACAGTGTACCACTACCACAATAGCATACATATTATATATGTGTATGCATATACATGCACAAAAGCATATGCATACATATATGCATACGTATATATATAATTCTCAGATCTAAATAATTCTTATTTAGACATTAAGTCAAAAATAAGTTATTAGGTATTATCAGAGTATGTCAGCAATGAATGAAGAAAACTGAAGACAGTATATTTTTCATGTGAAAGATAATTCAAAGCTTAGGTTGGGCAATGTGGTTAATTTCAGTTACACTATGGCCTTGTTCAAACATTTTGTATCTCTGCTCCCTAATTTTCCACATGCTTATAGATTATATAAAAGACGCTTACTCCTTGGAAGGAAAGTTATGACTAACCTAGATAGCATATTCAAAAGCAGAGACATTACTTTGCCAACAAAGGTCTGTCTAGTCAAGGCTATGGTTTTTCCTGTGGTCATGTATGGATGTGAAAGTTGGACTGTGAAGAAGGCTGGGCACCGAAGAATTGATGCGTTTGAACTGTGGTGTTGGAGAAGACTCTTGAGAGTCCCTTGGACTGCAAGGAGATCCAACCAGTCCATTCTGAAGATCAGCCCTGGGATTTCTTTGGAAGGAATGATGCTAAAGCTGAAACTCCAGTACTTTGGCCACCTCATGTGAAGAGTTGACTCATTGAAAAAGATTCTGATGCTGGGAGGGATTGGGGGCAAGAGGAGAAGGGGATGACAGAGGATGAGATGGCTGGATGGCATCACCGATTCGATGGGCGTGAGTCTGAGTGAACTCCGGGAGTTGGTGATGGACAGGGAGGCCTGGCTTGCTGCGATTCACGGGGTCACAAAGTGTCGGACACGACTGAGTGACTGAACTGAACTGAACTATAGATTATATGTAACATCTCAAAAATCCATCTCCTGTACATTCCCATCATAATTTATTTAGACAAGACCCCATCATTTCTTGACTGAAATGAAAGTTACTGAAAATACTGATAAATCAATTTCTTTTTCTGATACTCTGGGAGTTGGTGATGGACAGGGAGGCCTGGTGTGCTGCAATTCATGGGGTCACAAAGAGTCGGACACGATTGAGCGACTGAACTGAACTGAATCCTTTACCCCCTAATCTATGCCCTAACTCAGCAAGTCAAATCTGATCAAGTCACTTTCAAAAACCCCTAGCATCCTTAAGAAAAGTTCGCACTCCTTAATATGGCATGACAGGACCTTCAAGGTCTCTACTCTCTTATCTCCCACCTCTATCTCCTTCCTGCTTTATCATCTCCTCTCCAGAAAGTCTTCCAATCCTCCAGAGCACTCTAGGTTAGATGCCCATCCTTGGTTCTCAAATAGCATCCAGATAATAACTCATCATGAAATATGAAAGTCACTCAGTTGTGTCCGACTCTTTGCAACCCCATGGACTATACAGTCCACCAAATTCTCCAGGACAGAATACTGGAGTGGGTAGCCTATCCCTTCTCCAGGGGATCTTCCCAGCCCAGGGATTAAACCCATGTCTTCCAATTTACAGGTGGATTCTTTACCTTCTAAGCCACCAGGGAAGCCCAAGAATACTGGAATGTGTACCCTATCCCTTCTCCAAGGGAACTTCCCAACCCAGGAATTGAATTGGAGTCTCCAGCACTGCAGGCTCGGAGAAGGCAATGGCACCCCACTCCAGTACTCTTGCCTGGAAAATCCCATGGATGGAGGAGCCTGGTAGGCTGCAGTCCATGGGGTCGCTAAGTGTGGGACACGATTGTGCGACTTCACTTTCACTTTTCATTTTCATGCATTGGAGAAGGAAATGGCAACCCACTCCAGTGTTCTTGCCTTGAGAATCCCAGGGATGGGGAGCCTGGTGGACTGCTGTCTATGGGGTCACACAGAGTCGGACATGACTGAAGTGACTTAGCAGCAGCAGCACTGTAGGCTGATTCTTTACCAGCTGAGCTGTGAGGGAAGCCCATACCTCATCATAGAAGATCTCTATATAACATGATAAATGCTATTTCTATATCTGTTCTTCCTCACTAACCAGTACATATTTGGAAATTGATCTAATCTTTTCATTTTCAGACCCCAGCATATTCTGGCTACCATACACACAATACTCAAACACTGGCTAAATGATGGTTTCCCTGACTTCTCTCTAGGCGAAGCCACAGGTTCTTAGAATTTTCAACTTTCCTTCAGATCCTCTAAGCACTTATCCCAGATACAAGGAGTACACACATATCACAGTCTTTCATAACAAAAGATTCTGTGAATTTTTTAACTTCCCACCTCCAGAAAAATCCACCTTCTGTCTGAATGAAACTAAAGCCCATTTTTGCAAGCTAGGCCACTTATTTAAGAGCAGAGGCACTAAAGGACTGCATATAGCTGCACTCGAGTTACGTGAGAGCCATGTTCTAAAGAAGTCAGCCTCTCTCCAGCCTCACAACCTGAGTCCAACTTTTCCAGTATAACACTGTACTCTTTGAACTCCCCAGAATAGTAACAGTAAAACAACCTACCAGAATATTCCTAAAGTCTTAGTTTTATGTGCAAAAATGGCAATAAAATACTTGCTTTTTGAGGTCATTCTGTGAAGTAACTTTAAAAAGTACTTAATTTAGCTTCTTGCCTCAAGTTTTATTTAAATAGGTTAGTTGAACTAACCTCTTCTAATGATTTACAAAATCTGAACAAAATAAGAAATATTTATTAGATGGTACTGGAGACTGACTAAAAATATTTAGAACCTAAGGAGGATTCTACTACTGAAAGACAATCAGTGACTTGTAAAATGTGAGCATTTTCAGTCTTTTGCCTGGGGTCAAACTTGATCTTCACTTGGCTCCAGAAGCAGAATGCTGCAACCTTAATGAGTTAAAGAGTCATATGGGAAAGATTGAGACTGCAGAGCAGCTGGAAAGTTAGCAGTATATTCATGAGGTAAGGGAAAAGCAGAAAGGGTAAGCCCCAATATCAGCATATAAAATCTACATAAATCTTTGACAGATCACTAAACAATTTATAACAAAGATTTCAGGGGTGTGACAAAAAATCAGAGTAAACATCAACATTTTAGAAATCAGTGAACTCAAATGGACCAGAGTGGGTGAATTTAATTCAGATAAATATTATATCTACTACTGTGGGCAAGAATTCCTTAGAAGAAATGGAGTAGCCCTCATAGTCAACAAGAGAGTCTGAAATGTAGTTCTTGGGTGCAATCTCAAAAATGACACAATGATCTCTCTTCATTTCCAAGGCAAACCATTCAATATCACAGTAATCCAAGTCTATGCCCCAACCAGTAATGCAGAAGAAGCTGAAGTTGAATGGTTCTATTATGACCTACAAGACCTTCTAGAACTAACACCAAAAAAAGATGTCTCTTTCATCATAGGGGACTGGAATGCAAAAGTAAGAAGTCAAGAGATACCTGGAGTAACAGGCAAGTTTGACTTTGAAGTACAAAATGAAGCAGGGCAAAGATTCAAGGGATTAGATCCAAAGATTCAAGGGATTAGATAGGAAAAAGAAAATAAACAGAAAAAAAAGGGATTAGAATTAAATAGATTCAAGGGATTAGATCTGATAGAGTGCATGAAGAACTATTAGTGGAGATTACTGACATTGTAAAGGAGACGGTGATCAAAACCACCCCCAAGAAAAAGAAATGCAAAAAGGTAAAATGGTTGTCTAAGGAAGCCGCATAAATAAATAGCTGAGAAAAGAAGAGAAGTGAAAGGCAAAGGACAAAAGGAATGGTATATCCATCTGAATACAGAATTCTGAAGAATAGCAAGAATAGATAAAAAAGCCTTCCTAAGTGATCAATACAAAAAAATAGAGGAAAACGATGAATGGGAAAGACTAGAAATCTCTTCCAAGAAAATTAGAGATACCAAAGGACTATTTCATGCAAAGATAGCCACAATAAAGGACAGAAATGGTAAGGACCTAACAGAAGCAGAAGATATTTAGAAGAGGTGGCAAGAATACACAGAAGAATTATACAAAACAGATCTTCATGACCCAGATAACCACAATGATGTGATCACTCACCTAGAGCCAGACATCCTGGAGTGTAAAGTCAAGTGGGCCTTAGGAAGCATTACTATGAACAAAGCTAGTGAAGGAGATGGAATTCCAGCTGAAACATGATGCTGTTAATGTGCTGCACTCAATATGCCAGCAAATTTGGAAAACTCATCAGTAGCCACAGTGCTGGAAAAGGTCAGTTTTAATTCCAATCTCAAAGGAAGGCAATGCGAAAGAATGTTCAAACTACCACACAATTGCACTCTTCTCACAACCTAGCAAAGTAATGCTCAAAATCTCCAAGTGAGACTTCAAGAGTACGTGAACCAAGAGCTTCCAAATGTTCAAGCTGGATTTAGAAAGGCAGAGGAACCAGAGACCTAATTGCCAACATCAGTTGGATCATAGATAAAGCAAAGGAGTTCCAGAAAAACATCTGCTTCTGCTTTATTGAGTATGCCATAGCCTCTGACTGTGTGGATCACAACAAACCGTGGAAAATTCTTCAAGAGATGGGGATGCGAGACCACTTCTCCTGCCTCCTGACAAATCTGTATGCAGGTCAAGAAGCAACAGTTAGAACCGGACATAGAACCCTTGACTGGTTTCAAATTAGGGAAGGAGTACAACAAGGCTGTATATTATCACCCTGCTTTTTTTAACTTATATGCAGAGTACATCATGAGAAATGCCTGGCTGGATGAAGCACAAGCTGGAATCAAAACTTCCTGGAGAAATATCAATAACCTCAGATATGCAGATGATACCACCCTTATGGCAGAAAGTGAAGAAGAACTAAAGAACCTCTTGATGAAAGTGAAAGAAAACAGTGAAAAAGCTAGCTTAAAACCCAACATTCAAAAAACAAAGATCATGGCCTCTGGTCCCATCACTTCATGGCAAATAGATGAAAAAAAGAAAAATACAATGTACTGTCTATTTTACGTATTAACACTTCATTAATAATAAATTTATTTTTATCAACCAAAAAAAAAAAAAAAAAGAAACAATGGAAAACAGGGACAGACTATTTTTTGGGGCTCCAAAATCACTGCAGATGGTGACTGCAGCCATGAAATTAAAAGATATATGCTCCTTGGAAGAAAAGCTATGACCAACCTAGACAGCATGTTAAAAAGCACAGACATTACTTTGTCAGCAATGGTCCATCTAGTTGAAGTTATGGTCATGTGGTCAGTGGTCATGTACGGATGTGGGAGTTGGACTATAATAAAAGCTGAGTGCTGAAAAATTGATACTTATGAACTGTGGTGTTGGAGAAGACTCTTGAAAGTCCCTTGGACTGCAAGGAGATCAAACTATTCAATCCTAAAGGAAATCAGTCCTGAATATTCACTGGAAGGACTGATGGTGAAGCTGAAACTCCAATACTTTGACCACCTGATGTGAGGAATTGACTCATTGGTAAAGACCCTGATGCTGGGAAAGTTTGAAGGCAGGAAGAGAAGGGGACAGAGGAAGAGAAGTTTGGATGGCATCACTGACTCAATGGGCATGAGTTTGTGCAAGGTCTGGAAGTTGGTGATGGACAGGGAAGTCTGGTGTGCTGCAGTCCGTGGGGTCACAAATAGTCAGACACGACTGAGTGACTGAACTGATATTCAGAGCAGAATAATTACAAAGTTTGAGTACAGCCAAACTAAATTGGTAGACCACTGCTTCTACAGAAAAACATAACAGAATGTTAAGGCTCTACAAGAATTTATTCCTGGTGTTTAGAATACAATTAAAACTAGTCAGATATGCAAAAAAGGAAAATAATGCCATATTCCTTTTAAAGTAATCAATAGAAAACAATCCTTAAAGGCCCTACATATTGCAAATAGCAAAGATTTTCAAACAACTACAATAAATATGTTCATCAACTCAGAGGAATTTTATATATAATGACTGAATGGGAATCACACCCCAAAAATGGAAATCATAAAGGATGAGCAAAACAGAAATTCTTTGGTTACTGTATTATGTATTTCGAAGTTTCTAAGAGAGTAAGTCTTAAAAGTTCTCATCGCAAGAAAAACAATTTAACTATGTATGATGATGGATGTTAACTAGACTTATTGTGGTAATAATTCTATGAAATTTACAAATATTTAATCCTTATGTTGTATGTATATAACTTTTTTATTTTATTTTATAACTTTACAATATTGTATTGGTTTTGCCATATATCAAAATGAATCCACCACGGGTATACATGTGTTCCCCAAATAACATGTCTCAAAAAATTCCAGAATTAAAAAGTAAAATACCTAAAAAATTTTGAAATTACTCTGTTTGATTAACAGAAGATTAGAATTAGCAGCAGTTAGTGAATTTGAAAATATATCAGTAGCAGTCATCCAGTCTAAGGAACGGAAATATAAAATAAAGAAAAATGAATAGAATTTGAGGGACCTATGAGATAGTATTTAATTATAACATCTGTACAAATAGAGTTCTAGTAAGAGACACTGGAAGGAAAAAAATGACCAAAATTATGTCAAATCTGGAAAACCATCAACTAAGGTATCTAAAAGCTCAACAAAACCCAAACAGGATGAATAATAATAATACCATATCTAAAGAAATTATAGTCTAACTGCTGAAATTCAAACGCAAAATGATGATCTTTAAAGTAACAAGACTAGAGTCACAGATTAAATATATGCAAAAATAATTCAAATGGCAATGACGTCTCAAAAAAGACAATCAAGCCAGAAGATAGCAGTCTAAGGAAAATATTTTCATACTGAAAAGACAACAATATGATAATACCAATAAATGAGGAGGTCAGAACTATAATAACGCAACATTAACCAATATTTCAATATTAATCCTTTCACTGTTACCTGAGACTATCACAATACTGTCAATCAGCTATACCCCAATACAAAATAAAAAGTTTTAAAAAGGGAGGAAACTATACCTGATAATCTTGATACACCGAAAGTTGACATAATTTAACACAAAAAATATTTTTTTTAATATTTCTCAAACAAGAAGTGAAAAGAATCTAATATAGAACAAGTATAAACAACCTGTACTTAACATCATACTTACTGGCAAAGATTTAATACTTTCCCCCTAAGATCTAGAATAAGGCAGCAATATTTGCTTTCATCACAAGCATTCAGTATAGCTGGATGTCCTAGCCAGTGCAATAAAGCATAAAATGAATAAACAGGACATTAAAATTTCAAAGAAAAATTGCAGTTTCTTCTATTAACACAGCGTAATTGTTTATATGCAAACTAACAAAGGAATAGTTCAAAAAAAAAAAACAAAACTAGCAAACTCTCCAAAAATGTTAACACAGAGAATCTATTTTTTATAAATAGCAGCAATTGAAAAATAAAATTTTATAGTAGCATCAAAAGCAAACATTTCAGAATAAAATTTTAAAAAGGAATTTAAAACTTAAACACCAAAATCTAAAACAAACAAAAATGCAAAATCGTAAGGGATTGTTTATGGGATTGGAATGCCAAGTTCGATAGAAAGGCTAAATATTATTAAGATATTAATTCTCCACAGCAACATCAACTTAGTTTCTTTTTTTCCTTAATGGAAATTGGCAAGCTTTTTCTAAAAATATTTATGAAAATGCAAAGGTCCTAGAATAGCCAAAATAATCTTTAAAACAAAGAGTATGCTGCTGCAGAAAGGACTTTCAATAGCTGACTGAGTTAGGCAGAATTCTAACAAGGCCCTCAAGATACCCTAAGGTACAAAATCTGTGATTGTGAATATGATGGATTTTATGCTAGTGATTGGCATATGCTATATAAGTTGATTTTAAGAAATGAAGATGATCTGGGTAATCCTGATATAAACATATGAGTCCTATATATTTAAGTCTAGACATTAGAAACAGAGATAACTAAATATTTGAAGCATAAAGTGAAAAAAGTGAAGTCACTCAGTCATGTCCAACTCTTTGAGACCTCATGGACTGTAGCCTACCACACTCCTCTGTCCATGGGACTTTTCTGGCAAGAGTACTGGAATGGGTTGCCATTTCCTTCTCCAGAGGATCTTCCCAACCCAGGGATTGAACCCGGGTCTCCTGCATTGTAGGCAGACGTGTTACCATCTGAGCCACCAAGGAAGTCATTTGAAGCATAAAAGGAATTCAACTCAAAGGAAACTTCCATTGCTTGCCTTCAAGATGGAGGAGTCCTTCAGCAAGGATAGTGGGTGGCCTTTGGGAACCGAGATTGGCACCTAACCATCCAGCTAGAAAACTCTCCCTCAGTTGTACAACCTCAAGCAACTGAATTTTGCCAATAAACTAAATTCTCTTGGAATAGCACTGCAAGCTCTAGATGAGAATTCAGACATCTGACACCTTGATTCCAGCCTGTGGGAACTTGAATAAAGAACTTAGCCATGTTGTATCTGTAGTTCTGATATACAGAACTGCAAAATAATCCATGACTGTAGTTTCAAATCTCCGTGTGTAGTAATCTGTTATACAATAATAGAAGTGGTGGTAGTGGCAAAGAATCCACCTGTCGATGCAGAAGACACAAGAGAAGGAAAGATTAAATCCTTTGGTCAGGAAGATCCCCT
Source organism: Bos indicus (assembly GCF_029378745.1). Lineage (NCBI taxonomy): Eukaryota > Metazoa > Chordata > Mammalia > Artiodactyla > Bovidae > Bos > Bos indicus. The sequence goes on along the minus strand of NC_091762.1, from coordinate 63,904,581 downwards.
GGAGTAGGAAATGGCAACCCACTCCAGTATTCTTGCTTGGAGAATCTCATGAACAGAGAAGCCTGGAGGGCTACAGTCCATGGGGTTGCAAAGAGTTGGACATGACTGAAGTGACAGCAACTGATTTAATGACTTACCCAAAATTACAATTAAGTCATTGTGAGTTAGGATAAACTAATGAAATAATCTGAAATCCAAAAACTTATCTGACATATAAATTGCCATTTTATTTTCAAAGCACTCTACAATTAATTAAGAGAAGGAACATTTTCAACAAATGAAGCTGGTACATCTGCTATATCTATAAGAAAAAAAGATGAGCATTTACACCCACTTCATATAACATTTCAATTTTTTTGTGTGAAATGCATCATAAACCTGATTATAAAACCTAAAACCAAAATGTGTTTATAAAAATATACAGGAGAATTTCTTCACAACTTGAGGGTAAACAAAGATTTCTTAGGCACAAAAACATTGACTATAAAGAAAATGGTTGAATTGGGTGATGTCAGCAAAATGGTAGAAGAGTCAAGACCGGTACTTTCTATTTTCCCATGGATTCACTGATTTACAACAATATACAGATCAGTTCCCTCTCTAAGAAACTGAGAAACAAGTTGAGAAGTTTTTGGACCCCAAGCAAGTGAAAAACTAGCCAATTCAAAATTGGTTGGTAAATTTAAGACACCCACTCATCATAATCCCCTGGTGTATAACACCATACAATTGGGAGGAAGCATCTAGCTTCTGGCTTCTCTCTGGGGAAGAAAAAAGTTGGACAAGATACACACCAAAATTACAACTTATCTGAGGGCTACCTGAGCGACTAACTGGATTTATCTCAAAGCATTGATGGAACTTAGCATATTCTAGAAGCCTGAGGGCCAATGAGAAGTAAAATGGTGGTTTAAATTAGCAAAGAGGCAGCTGCCACAATCCCTCCTCCAAGTCCAGTATAGATCAAATGGGTGAAAAAACCCAGCATCTAGATTTTTCCTTCAGAGAGAAAGACTATTCACTCAAACTTTCAACTTTTCCAGGTGCTTCTTGAGCAAGTAGCTCTTACAAAGTGGTGTAGAACTCAACATACCCTAAATACCTGAGGGCCAGTTCAAACAAACACAGCAATTTGGACTAGCATGAAGGTTGGAGACACCCAACCCACCCAAGAATCTGTAGCTTAACTGTCAGTCTTATACAGAAGATGACCATCATCCACCTATGAAGATTGGAAGAGGCAGCAATTTTTTCTAACGTATGGATACCGATAAAAAGATTGAGAAACTGAAATATGAACCAAATAAAGGAACAAGACAAAACTCTAGAGTGTGACCCTAATGAAACAGAGTTGACCCTTGAAAAACATGGATATGAAATGCCTGGGTCCACTTATATGTGAATTTTTTCAATAGCAAATGTTACAGTACTACATATTCATCAGTTCAGTTCAGTCACTCAGTCACATGCAACTCTTTGCGACCTCATGGACTGCAGCATGCCAGGCTTCCCTGTCCATCACTAACTCCCGAAGCTTGCTCAAACTCATGTCCATCGAGTCAGTGATGCCATCCAACCATCTCATCCTCTGTCATCCCCTTCTCCTCCCACCTTCAATCTTTCCCAGCATCAGGGTCTTTACCAATGAGTCCGTTCTTCACATCAGGTGGCCAAAGTATTGGAGTTTCAGCTTCAGCATCAGTCTTTGCAATGAGTATTCAGGACTGATTTTCTTTAGGACTGACTGGTTTGATCTCCTTGCAGTCCAAGGGACTCTCAAGACTCTTCTCCAACACCACAGTTCAAAAGCATCAATTCTTCAGCACTCAGCCTTTTTTTATAGTCGAACTCTCACATCCATACACGACTACTGGAAAAACCATAGCTTTGACTAGATGGACCTTTGTCAGCAAAGTAATGCCTGTGCTTTTTAATATGCTGTCTAGGTTGGTCAGAGTTGTACTTCCAAAGAGCAAGCATCTTTTAATTTCATGGCTGCAGTCACTATCTGCAGTAATTTTGGAGCCCAAGAAAATGAAGTCTGTCACTGTTTCCATTGTTTCCCCCATCTATATGCCATGTAGTGATGAGACCAAATGCTATGATCTTAGTCTTTTGAATGTTGAGTTTTAAGCCGTACACATTCATCAGTTGGTTTAATTCATGAATGCAGAATCAAGGGTCTGGAGGAACCTTGGATACATAGGAACTGTGTAAACAGAGGGCTGACAATAAGTTATACATGGATTTTTGACTGCATGAAGGGTCTATGTCCTGAAGCCCTGCATTTTTCAAGAGTCAACTGTATATGCATTACTCAATAGGGAATCCAAAATAATTAATATTAAAAATGCTTAAGTTTAAAGAACAATGCATAAATAAAGTGAGAATGTTAACAAGATAGAGAAAATTAAGGGAAAAAACAGAAATCTTGGAATTGAAGAATATATTAATTAAAAAAAATCAATAGAGGAGTTGAACAGCAGACTAGATTAAGAACAAATCAGCAAACTTCTAAACAGCTCACCTGAAATTGTTCAGAGGAACAAAAAGAAAATTTAAGGAATTTATGAAAAATTGTCATAAAGAATAATATACACATCCTAAAGGAAATCAACCCTGAATATTCACTAGAAGAACTGATGCTAACTAAAGCTGAACTCCAATACTTTGGCCACCTGATGAAAAGAGCTGACTCATTGGTAAAGAGCCTGATGCTGGGAAAGATCGAAGGCCAGAGGAGAAGGGGATGGCAGAGGATGAGATGGTTGGATGGCATCACTAACTCAATGGACATGAGTTTGAGCAAACTCCAAGAGTTGGTGATGGACAGGGAAGCCTGGCGTGCTACAGTCCACGGAGTCACAAAGAGTTGGACATGACTGAGTGACTGAACAACAACAAACATATAAGGTAGTCTAAGAAGGATAAGAGAAAGAGAAAAGACCAGAAAGTTTATCACCAGACTTTTCAGTAGAAACCTGGCAGGCCAAAAGGCAGTGAAAATAATGTATTGAAAGTGCTTTTAAAAAAAAAAAAAAATCTGCCAAACAAATATGGTGTTCCCAGGCAAACCTATCTTTCAAAAATGTAGAGAGAAAAAAACTTTTCCAAACTAAAGCTGTTCAGTTCAGTTCAGTCGTTCAGTCGTATCCGACTCTGCAACCCCATGGCCTACAGCATGCCAGGCCTCCCTGTCTATTACCAACTCCCAGAGTTTACTCAAACTCATGTCCATTGAGTCAGTGATGCCATCCAACCATCTGATCCTCTGTTATCCCCTTCTCCTCACACCTTCAATCTTTCCCAGCATCAGAGTCCTTTCTAAGGAGTTAGTTCTTTGCATCAAGTGGCCAAAGTATTAGTTTCAGCTTCAGCATCAGCCCTTCCAATGAATATTCAGGACTGATCTCCTTTAGGAGGGACTGGTTGGATCTCCTTGCATTCTCTCAAGAGTCTTCTCCAACACCACAGTTCAAAAGCATCAATTCTTCAGCACTCAGCTTTCTTTACAGTCCAATTCTCACATCCATACATGAATACTGGAAAAACCATAGCCTTGACTAGACAGACCTTTGTTGGCAAAGTAATCTCTGCTTTTTAATAAGCTGTCTAGGTTGGTCATAACTTTTCTTCCAAGGAGCAAGCATCTTTTAATTTTGTGGCTGCAGTCACCATCTGCAGTGATTTTGGAGCTCAAAAAATAAAGTCTGTCACTGTTTCCCCATCTATTTGCCATGAAGTGATGGGACCAGATGGCTTGATCTTAGTTTTCTGAATGTTGAGTGTTAAGCCAACTTTTTCACTCTCCTCTTTCACTTTCATTAAGAGGCTCTTTAGTTCTTTTTCACTTTCTGCCATAAAGGTGGTGTCATCTGCATATCTGAGGTTACTGATACTGAACTAAAGATGAATCTGCCTTAAAAGAAATTCTTCACCATTAAACCTACTGTAAAATAAATTTAATGTTAAATCTGCTTTAAAAGAAATTCTAAAAGGAGTTCTTGAGTAGAAATGAAGGATGCCATAGAGCAACACAATAACATAATAAAAGTGTAAAACTCACTGGTAAAAGTAAATATATGAATATATAGTAAATATCACATTACTGTATGTGGTAGGTAAATTATTTGCTGTTTAAAAAGTCAAAAGAGTATGAAAAATAACTATAACTCAAAACTATGTTTATGGATATGTGCATGTATGCTCAGTCACTCAGCTGTGTCTGACTCTTGAGACCTTATGGACTGCAGCCAACTAACTCCTCTGCCGATGGAATTCCCCAGACGAGAATACTGGAATGAGTTGCCATTTTCTCCTCCAAGGGATCTCCCAGACCCAGGGATAGAACCCAAATCTCTTGCATCTTTTGTATTAACATGCATATTCTTTACCACTTCATCATGTTAATAGATACACAATATAAATATATATAAATTGTAGATATACAATATAGACATAAATTGTAACATCAAACAAGTATATCAGAAGGGAAATAAAAGTGAATACTTTTTTTGCATATGATTGAACTAAAGCTGTTATAATCTTAAAATAGACTGCTATATTTTACGTAAGCCTCATGGAAACCATAAATATTACAACTATGAAAGTTACATGAAAGGAAAATAGGAAACAATCACAGCACATTTAAAAAAAAACAATGAAGCACAAAAGAAAATAGAAAAAGAAGAAAAGAGCTAAAGGATAGAAAACAAAATGGAAATAACAAATATTTCTGTATCAGTAATTAACTGTCAACTGATTAAGGCATAGAGTAGCTGGCTGTATGTATAGAAAAACAAAACTAAAAAAATCAAGATTCAGCCAACTACAACAGCCTCACTTTAGATAAAAAAGACACATAGTTAAAAGTAACGAAAAAAGATGTTCAATGCAAATAGTGACCAAAAAAGAGCAGGAGTGAACTTATGTGTATCAGACAAAATGGACTTTATGTCAAAAACTGTCACAAGAACATATCTCAGACCATACAAAAATCAATTTAAAATTGATTAAAAACTTAAACATAAGGCATGAAACTGTAAAATTCCTAGAGGGAACATACTGGAAAATCTTTGTAACATTGGTTTTGGAAATGATTTTATGGATATGACACCAGAAGCACAGACAATAAAAGTAAATATGAACAAGCGGAACTGCACTGACTAAAACCCTTCTGCTTTCTATAAATATTCAACAAGGTGAAAAGGAAACCTACAGAAAGGGGGAAAGTATCTATAACCCATATATGTAATAAGGGGTTAATTTTCACAATACATAAAACCTCCTATAATTAGAAAAAAATAATGACAATTAAAAATTGAACAAAGGACTTCAATAGACATGTCTTCAAAGAAGACAAGAAACAGCCAGTGAGTGTATGAAAAAATGTTTTAACTCACTTATCAGGCAAATAAAAAACAAAACCACAATGATATATCACCTCACAGCTGTTGGGATGGCTACTATCAAAAAAACAAAAGACAACAAGTTTTGGTGAGGATGTAGAGAAATTGGAACCTTTGTACAATTGGTAGAGGAATGAAAAATGGTGCAGTCACTGTAAATAATAGTATATAAGTTCCCTAAATAATTAAAATATAGCTACCACGTGCTGTGCTGTGCTTAGCCGCTCAGTTGTGTCAGATTCTTTGCAGCCCCACGGACTGTAGACTGCCAGGGTCCTCTGTCCATGGGGAGTCTCCAGGCAAGAATCCTGGAGTGGGTTGCCATGCCCTTCTCCAGAGGATCTTCTCAACCCAGGGAACGAACCCAGTTCTCCTGCATTCAGGCAGATTCTTTACCATTCGAGACACCATGGAAGCCCAAACTACCCTATGATCCAGTGATTACTGGATATTCTGGGTGTTTATCCAAAGATTAAAATCAGACTCTCATAGATGTGTTTACTGAAGCACTGCTCACGATAGCCAAATTACGGAAACCACCTAAATGACCGTCGTAGGATGAATGGTTAAAAGAAATGTGATAATATACACATAATGGAATACCACTTGGCCTTAAATAAAAGGAAATCCTGTAATATAGGACAACATGGATAAACACTGAGGATATTATGCTAAGTGGAACAAATCAGTCACAAAAGGGAAGATACTGACTGCACTTAAATGAGCTATCTTAAATAGTTAAACCCAAAGAATCAGAGAATTGCATGGTGTTTGACAGGGGCTAGGGAAAAAGGGATATGGAGAGTTGCTATTCATTGGTATAAACTTTTGTTTATCATGATGAATAAATTCTAGAGATCTACTATAAAACATTGTTTCTATAGTTAATAATATTATACTGTACATTTTGGAGAAGGCAATGGCACCCCACTCCAGTACTCTTGCCTGGAAAATCCCATGGATAGAGAAGCCTGTTGGGCTGCAGTCCGTGAGGTCACTAAGAGTCGGACATGACTGAGCAACTTCACTTTCACTTTTCACTTTCATACACTGGAGAAGGAAATGGCAACCACTCCAGTGTTCTTTCCTGGAGAATCCCACGGACAGAGGAGCCTGGTAGGAGGCCATCTATGGGGTTGCACAGAGTCGGACATGATGGAAGCGACTTAGCAGCAGCAGCAGCAGCATGTTAAGTGTTCTTAGCATAACAAAAATTTAGATTTCGTCAAAATTCAAATTGTCTACTCAGAGAAATCATTACAGATATAAATAGACAAGTGACAAAAAGAAAATAACCACAATGAATATATCTATCAGAGGATTTAAATTGAGAATATAGAAAGAAATCTTATAACTTAATTATAAGAAAACTAATAGCATATTTTCTTTAACATGCAAAAAAAAAATACACTTCACAATGAAGACATGAATGGCCAATAAGCACTTTAAAAATGTCTTCAACTCCGTAAGTCATTGGGAAATTTCATGTTAATATCAAATAAGATACCACAAAACACAAAAATGTGTAAAATATAATTGCTTTAAATATAAGATTTTGGCGAGATTATGGAGCAACCACGTCTTTATGTGTTGCTACTAAGAATGTAAACTGTTACAGTCACTTTGCAAAATGTATTATTAATTTTTCAGTGTTTAAAAAACTTATCCTTTGACCCAGAAATTCTACATTTAGATATTTATCTAAGAAAAATGATAATACATGTCTAAAATTAACTTGTACATGAATATTCATATAAGAAATTCTAGAACAAGGAAGAGTAATCTAAGGTTTAAAAAAGAAAAAGAGAAAACAGTGATTTCTATGCAGGGTGTGTGGTAGGGTGAAGACTGGAGATTAATTGGTAAAAAACAGGAGGGAACTCCGGGAAATGTTCTCATCAAAGCAGGATGTGGATCATATGGGTTTATCCATTTATCAAAATTGTAAACCTAATTAAACCTAATATGTGTGCTTTTCAATGGATATGAATTTTACCTAAATCATTATCACTACCATCGTCATCATCATCTTCCACCATGTGGTTGGTGGAGAGTAAATGGAGGGAGGTAGAGACAAAAAAGAATGGGAGATTATTACTAATTGGTGATTGGAGTAGGAAATAACTCTTGCCTGGAGAATCCCATGGACAGAGGGAGCCTGGCAGGCTAATACACTTTTCTGTTTACTCTGTATATGTATGAAAGTTTCATAATAACTAAAACATGTTATCCAGTAAAGAAAAATCTTTTTCTACAACTCTTTTCCTATATTACAATCTTTTGTTAAAAAAAAAAAAGACAAAAAACAACTCTGTTAAATATCTACTTAGTGTTAGAAAATGACCAAGGTATTCCACATGTTATTTTATTTAATGCTTTTTAAAATTCTACAAATCCATCATTATTATCCTTATTTGGTACACTGTGTGTTGTTTTAGTCTCTCAGTTGTGTCCAACCCTTTGTGACTGCATGGACTATAGCCACCAGGCTCTTCCGTCCATGGGGTTCTCCAGGCAAGAATACTGGAGTGGGTTGCCATGACCTCCTCCAGGGATCTTTCCAACCCAGGGATCACACCCAGGTCTCCTGCATTGCAGGCAGATTCTTTACTATCTGAGCCACCAAGGAAGCCTTCATTTGGTATATGCAGAAAAAAATATAGGAGTTATGTAACATTACAAAAGTTTTGAATGAGATCCTTAGAATTTGAGCCATGTCTACCTGATTTTAAAACCTATGCTTTTTTCACTACATATCAATCAACTGTTCTAAGTAATGATAAATCTTGTTTTTGAAGAAGTAATCAGGATGAAGGCAGAAGATACTGGACTTACTTATTTTATAGAAAGTTTTATAGGAAACTACTACAATAGAGATAAATTTTTATTTCAATTCAAATTTGATTGTTGATACATTCACTTTTTGAGGGAGGTGGTATAATTCAAGTCATAGGTGAACAACTTCCAGACAGAGAGCTCAGAGACTGGTGAGGCACAAAGACAAAAATGAATCTCTGCCAGTTACTCTATGTTACTAAAGTCCTGTTTCACTGGCAAGCAGAAAACAATAATAAGTTTTTTAATATGTAAAAGTAGACGAAGAGCAGAGTAGGAATTAGAACACCATTTTGTTGAAAAGAAAGGAAAATGTTACTTTGTCAACAAATGTCTATATAGTCAAGCTATGGTTTTTCCAGTAGTCATGTATGGATATGAGAGTTGGACCATAAAGAAAGCTGAGCACCCAAGAACTGACGCTTTTTGAACTGTGGTGTTGAAGACTCTTGAGAGTCCCTTGGACTGTAAGGAGACCACACCATTCAATCCTAAATGAAATCAGTCATGAATATTCATTGGAAGGACTGATGCTAAAGCTCCAAACTTTAGTCATCTGTTGTGAAGAACTGACTCCTTTGAAAAGACCGTGATGCTGGGAAAGATTGAAGGCAGGGGGAAAGGAGGACAACAGAGAATGAGATGGTTGGATGGAATTACCAACTTGATGGACATGAATTTGAGCAAGCTCAGGGAGTTCAAAACAGACAGGGAAGCCTGGCATGTTGCAGTCCATGGTGTTTCAAAGAGTTGGACATGACTGAGTGACTGAACTGAAAGAACATGTGTCATCAGATCAGATCAGTCATTCAGTCCTGTCTGACTCTTTGCGATGCCATGAATTGCAGCACGCCAGGCCTCCCTGTCTATCACCAACTCCTGGAGTTCACTGAGATTCACGTTCATCGAGTCAGTGATACCATCCAGCCATCTCATCCTCTGTCGTCCCCTTCTCCTCTTGCCCCCAATCCCTCCCAGCATCAGAGTCTTTTCCAATGAGTCAACTCTTTGCATGAGGTGGCAAAGTACTGGAGTTTCAGTCTCAGCATCATTCCTTCCAAAGAAATCCCAGGGCTGATCTCCTTCAGAATGGACTGGTTGGATCTCCTTGCAGTCCAAGGGACTCTCAAGAGTCTTCTCCAACACCACAGTTTAAAAGCATCAATTCTTCAGCACTCAGCCTTCTTCACAGTCCAACTCTCACATCCATACATGACCACAGGAAAAACCATAGCCTTGACTAGATGAACCTTTGTTGGCAAAGTTATGTCTCTGTTTTTTAATATGCTATCTAGGTTGGTCATAACTTTCCTTCCAAGGAGTGTCTTGTAATTTCATGGCTGCAGTCACCATCTGCAGTGGTTTTGGAGCCCAGAAAAATAAAGTCTGACACTGTTTCCACTGTTTCCCCATCTATTTCACATGAAGTGATGGGACCGGATGCCATGATCTTCGTTTTCTGAATGTTGAGCTTTAAGCCAACTTTTTCACTCTCCACTTTCACTTTCATCAGAGGCTTTTGAGTTCCTCTTCACTTTCTGCCATAAGGGTGGTGTCATCTGCATATCTGAGGTTATTGATATTTCTCCCAGCAATCTTGATTCCAGCTTGTGCTTCTTCCAGCCCAGCATTTCACATGATGTACTCTGCATATAAGTTAAATAAACAGGGTGACAATATACAGCCTTGACGTACTCCTTTTCCTATTTGGAACCAGTCTGTTGTTCCATGTCCAGTTCTAACTGTTGCTTCCTGACCTGCATACAGATTTCTCAAGAGGCAGATCAGGTGGTCTGGTATTCCCATCTCTTTCAGAATTTTCCACAGTTTATTGTGATCCACACAGTCAAAGGCTTTGGCATAGTCCATAAAGCAGAAATAGATGATTTTCTGGAACTCTCTTGCTTTTTTCCATGATCCAGCGGATGTTGGCAATTTGATCTCTGGTTCCTCTGCCTTTTCTAAAACCAGCTTGAACATCAGGAAGTTCACAGTTCACGTATTGCTGAAGCCTGGCTTGGAGAATTTTGAGCATTACTTTACTAGTGTGTGAGATGAGTGCAATTGTGCGGTAGTCTGAGCATTCTTTGTCATTGCCTTTCTTTGGGATTGGAATGAAAACTGATCTCCTCCAGTCCTGTGGCCACTGCTGAGTTTTCCAAATTTGCTGGTATATTGAGTGCAGCACTTTCACAGCATCATTTCAGAATTTGGAATAGCTCAACTGGAATCTATCACCTCCACTAGGGAATAACTTGCAGAAGGGAGGGTGTATCATTTAGAGTTCAGTAGAGAATGAGAAAAAATGGAACATATGTATATACATAAAGAGAAATGCTCCTTTAAGGAATTAGATCGTCTGATTGTAGAGCTGGAAAGTACAAAATTTATAGGCTAGGAAAAATCAAGTAAGACTTGAAGTTGCAGGTTTGAAGCTAACAACTGTAGGGCAGACCAGCAGACTAAAATCTCAGGCAAACTATCAATGTTAGTCCTGAAGCAGAATTCCTTCTTCTCCAGAAAGCCTCAGTTTTTGCTCTTTAAAGTTTTTATCTGACTGAATGTGACCCACCCACCTTTTCAAGAGCAGTGACCTTTACTTTAAAACAACTAATTCTAAGTGTTAATCACATTTACAAAGTACCTTCACAGCTACATGGGGACTAGTGTTTGACCAAACAACTGAATCCCAGAGCCTAACCAAGTTGACATGTAAAATTAACCATTACAGAATCTGAGAAACAGCAAGGCAGTGAGGTCCAGAGGTTCACTGGGAACAAGACTAAAGAGCTTTGTGAAAGGAAATGTCTAATCTTCGGTATTTACTTTTATGCTATATAATGCTATGCTGTAAATTCTATCACCTCAAGTAATTGTATGTGCTACTGCTAAGGCGCTTCAGTCGTGTCCGACTCTGTGCAATCCCTATGTGAGATATACACATTTCTTGTGTAAATAATATTTCTGGAATAAACTAAGTAACTATATTCATTGTTTAGGCCAAAAAATGAGAAAATGGCATAGAATGTTCTCTATGACTGGTTGATCTATAACTTTTAATATTTCAGCAGGTAGAGGAAGTCAAACCAGAAGAGATCTGGAAGAAGATGAGACAACCCTCTCCATGAGAATTCTCAGAGATATTAGGAAGGGCACAAGGTCCTCATGCACATGGGATGGAATTCAAGCTAATGTTTTTGAATCCCAAAAGTCATGTACACCAGCTCATAAAACAGCTCAGACAGCCAAACTGCAGGTTATGGGCCTAAAACCGAAAGTTATTTAGAGATTTTGTGAAATTTTCTGAGTCAGTGGGATCTTCTAAAACATCCAGAAGCTTGGGACATTGAAATAAGTCATTAGATATCCCTTAGATTATGAAAACTATTACCTAGAAATTCATTTATTTTTTTTTCCTATCAAAGGGTGAACAAAGGTAAGGAAAGTATTATGGCAGAGCTTCTGTTTTGTATATATCCCAGGGCAGAATAAAATCTGTCCCATTAGGGGAAGGATCAATAGACCCTCCGCTTAAAGTGAAGTTTAAAAAAACACCTCCCCAAACAACCTCTAGTGAAGAGTTAACCCAGTTACAAAAGCCCCTAACTGTAATTTACATTCCCATTTGGGAGTAAAGCTCAGCAAACACTTTCAGGAAAAATTCCCCTGCTCAGCCTTTAGCAAAACAGGAATTTGCCATTTCTCTATAAAGTTTTGCAGGGTCAACGCAAAAGTAAATCTCATTGTTTTCCTCAAATTCACTGAGGTGTATCTTCTGTACTGCCTGTAATCTATAATCCAACTTCATGTTTTTAAGTAGATATGGGTATAAATATTTGAATATTTGAAGACAGACTATTTCTGTTTCCATTTAGAACAGAAATCTTGAAGTATTTAAGCATTATTATCTTCATTTCTCTAAAGTCTGGAAAAACCTCATCATGGTAGGTGATGATTATAAGGAATCTAAGAAAGGGCTTCCCTAGTGGCTCAGAGGTTAAAGCATCTGCCTGCAATGCAGGAGACCTGGGTTTGATACCTGGGTCGGGAAGATCCCCTGGAGAAGGAAATGGCAACCCACTCCAGTATTCTTGCCTGGAGAATCCCATGGACGGAGGAGCCTGGCGGGCTACAGTCCATGGGGTCGCAAGGAGTCAGACACAACTGAGCGACTTCACTTTCACTTTCAAGAAAGGCTACCATTGCTATTTTGATGGGCATCTTGGCAAAACATAAAGAAGGAGATGAGGCAGTAATGATGTTGATGTGTGTTTCAGATACATTTTCATGACAAAACTGATATTCTCCTCTTTCCTTTCTCTGTCCACAGTTTTAAATCGGTCTGTTTCAACATATTAGTCAATTTCCTTTTGCCTCAGTTTCATCTTTTGTAAAATTGGATGTACTTATTCTACAAATATATATTGATCATTCACTATGAGTTGAGCTCTGTACTAGGTGTGAGAATATAGAAGTAAACTAAACATTACCTATCTTCCGCAAAATGGGATAAATATGTAAATATTATAAGGCAATATAGGAATCCTTGGTGGCTCAGTGGTAAAGAATCCACCTGCAAAGCAGGATACACAGGAGACGTGGGTTCAATCCCTGTGTTGGGAAGATTCCCTTGGAGGAGGAAATGGCGACCCACTCCTGTATTCTTACCTAGGAAAGATGCATAAACCTTATAAGGTAATAGAAAAGTACCATCAACTCATTTTCTAGAAACTAAAAGTAGAAGGAAAATGCTGAGTTTCAGCAGGAAAGCAAACTGTTTGATTTTGGAAATGTTGAGAATAAGTAGAATGCAGAATTTACAAGTAGATGTCTAGAAGCAGTTTAAAATGTGTGTCTACAGTCAAACAGATTAAAGTAGCTAAAAATGGTTGGGGGTTAAATGAGATTATGAGTAAGAGTACTTTGGAAACTTAAAAGCAATCACACAAGTGTGAGTTCTATATATATGTGCTGATAGCAAGCAATATAAGTGTGAATTATTATTACATTTATGTGAAATTAGCACTAAATTAATTTGCAGTTGTTTTATGTTGATTTTAAAGAACTCAATCTTTCATGGAAGTAGAATATTCTAATTTACAAAGTCAAATATAGTTTCTCCAAGACAAAGCATTTTCTGTAAGCATGTGTTAGTCCCTCAGTCTTGTCTAACTCTTTGTGACCCATGGACTATAGCCTGCTAGTCTCCTCTGTCTTTGGAATTCTCCAAGCAAAAATACTGGAGAGGTTTGCCATTACCTTCTCCAGGTAATCTTCCAGTCCCAGGGATTGAAGCCAGGCTTCCTGCATTGCAGATGGATTCTTTACTGCCTGAGCTACCAGGTAAGACCTTTCCGTAAGTATGCTGCTGCTGCTGCTAAGTTGTTTCAGTCATGTCAGACTCTGTTCAACCCCAGAGACGGCAGCCCACCAGGCTCCCCCGTCCCTGGGATTCTCCAGGCAAGAACACTGGAGTGGGTTGCCATTTCCTTCTCCGATGCATGAAAGTGAAAAGTGAAAGTGAAGTCACTCAGTCGTGTCCAACTCTTCGAGATCCCATGGACTGCAGCCTACCAGGCTCCTCCTTCCATGGGATTTTCCAGGCAAGAGTACTGGAGTTGGGTGCCATTGCCTTCTCCTCTGTAAGTATACATTACCCATATACAGACGCTTCATAAATGTTGTTGACTCATTAGCAAATGGGAGAGAGTTTGACATAGTGATGGAAGAAAAAATTAACACTTATTGCCAAATGCAACCAAATATGTACTCTTGAGATCTCTAGTTTTTAAGCCACACTATCCAACAATGGAATTCATAAGGGATCACAGACTCTAATCATCAAATCATTATCACCAACTTATAATATCTGAGGAATAGATATTATACAAAAGGGCTTTCGCTGTGTAATTTATAAGGTTAGCCTAACTGATTCCTCCCCAGTCCCAAGAGGATGCTGTGCTAGAGCCAGCAGATTAGGGTGGTCAAAGTAAGAGTTCTGCACTCAGAGAGGCTAGACTAGAAATTTGGCTCCAATGCTTACTATGACCACATGTGGTGATTTGAACAATTTAAATCTGTCACAATATCTTCACCAGTATAAAGTTAATACTAATACATGTCTTAGGGCTTTCTAATGGTGAAATGAGGTAGTTTATCTAAAGTGGTTAAAACAGTGAGTAGAATATATATTTTTTTAAAAAATAAATATAAGCTATTGTTGCTAGACTACAATATTCTTCTATTTACTTTTGTCATACATGAAAATTTTATTCAGTTCAGTTCAGTAGCTCAGTCGTGTCAGACTCTTTATGATCCCATGAATCGCAGCATGCCAGGCCTCCCTATCCATCACCAACTCCCAGAGTTCACTCAATCTCATGTCCATTGAGTTGGTGATGCCATCCAGCCATCTCATCCTCTGTCATCCCCTTCTCCTCCTGCCCTCAATCCCCCCCAGGATCAGAGTCTTTTTCAATGAGTCAACTCTTCGCATGAGGTGGCCAAAGTACTGGAGTTTCAGCTTTAGTATCATTCCTTCCAAAGAACACCCAGGACTGATCTCCTCAGAATGGACTGGTTGGATCTCCTTGCAGTCCAAACGACTCTCAGGAGTCTTCTCCAACACCACAGTTCAAAAGCATCAATTCTTCAGCACTCAGCTTTCTTCACAGTCCAACTCTCACAGCCATACATGACGATGGGAAAAACCATAGCCTTGAGTAGACGAACATTTGTTGGCAAAGTAATGTCTCAGCTTTGAATATGCTATCTAGGTTGGTCATAACTTTCCTTCCAAGGAGTAAGCATCTTTTAATTTCATGGCTGCAATCACCATCTGCAGTGATTTTGGAGCCCAAAAAAATAAAGTCTGATACTGTTTCCACTGTTTCCCATTTAATCCCATGAAGTGATGGGACCAGATGCCATGATCTTTGTTTTCTGAATGTTGAGATTTAAGCCAACTTTTTCTCTCTCCACTTTCACTTTCATCAAGAGGCTTTTGAGTTCCTCTTCACTTTCTGCCATAAGGGTGGTATCATCTGCATATCTGAGGTTATTGATATTTCTCCTGGCAATCTTGATTCCAGCTTGTGCTTCTTCCAGCCCAGAGTTTCTCATGATGTACTCTGCATATAAGTTAAATAAGCATGGTGACAATATACAGCCTTGACGTACTCCTTTTCCTATTTGGAACCAGTCTGGTGTTCCATGTCCAGTTCTAACTGTTGCTTCCTGACCTGCATATACGTTTCTCAAGAGGCAGATCAGGTGGTCTGGTATTCCCATCTCTTTCAGAATTTTCCACAGTATATTGTGATCCACACAGTCAAAGGCTTTGGCATAGTCCATAAAGCAGAAATAGATGATTTTCTGGAACTCTCTTGCTTTTTTGATGATCCAGCAGATGTTGGCAATTTGATCTCTGCTTCCTCTGCCTTTTCTAGAATCAGTTTGAACATCTGGAAGTTCACGGTTCACGTATTGCTGCAGCCTGGCTTGGAGAATTTTGATCATTACTTTACCAGCATGTGAGATGAATGCAATTGTGCGGTAGTGTGAGCATTCTTTGTCATTGCCTTTCTTTGGGATTGGAATGAAAACTGACCTTTTCCAGTCCTGTGGCCACTGCTGAGTCTTCCAAGTTTGCTGGCCTATTGAGTGCAGCACTTTCACACCATCATCTTTCAGGATTTGAAATAACCCAACTGGAATTCCATCACCTCCACTAGCTTTGCTCTTAGTGATGCTTTCTAAGGCCCACTTAACTTCACATTCCAGGATGTCTGGCTCTAGGTGAGTGATCACACCATCGTGATTATCTTTTTTGTACAGTTCTTCTGTGTATTCTTGCCATCTCTTCTTAATATCTTCTGCTTCTGTTAGGTCCATACCATTTCTGTCCTTTATCGAGCCCATCTTTGCATCAAATGTTCTCTTGGTATCTCTAACTTTCTTGAAGAGATCTCTAGTCTTTCCCATTCTGTTGTTTTCCTCTATTTCTTTGCATTGATCGCTGAAGAAGGCTTTCTTATCTCTCCTTGCTATTCTTTGGAACTCTGCATTCAGATGCTTGTATCTTTTTTTTTTTTCTATTTTGCTTTTAGCTTCTCTTCTTTTCACAGCTATTTGTAAGGCCTCCTCAGACAGCCCTTTTGCTTTTTTGCATTTTTTTCCATGGGGATGGTCTTGATCCCTGTCTCCTGTACAATGTCACGAACCTCCGTCCATAGTTCATCAGGCACTCTGTCTATCAGATCTAGTCCCTTAAATCTGTTTCTCACTTCCCCTGTATAACCATAAGGGATTTGATTTAGGTCATACCTGAATGGTCTAGTGGTTTTCCCTACTTTCTTCAATTTTTATTAACATATCTAAATCTAATCTGTACAAATTAAGAGATCTATTTGATTCTCAAGTTTCAGAGTAAAGGAAAGTTTTCTTTTGTTCTTGTTTGTATCAGTTGAGTGATATTTATTCATCTTGTCTTTGAAATACTCCCATACAGACATTCATAATTGAAAGTGTATCTTTTCACTTAAACAGGATAACAAATTTAGGATAAGTGTGATTTGGAAGTAATAAGTACATTAGTAGCCATAAGAATGATGAAACAATGAATGGAATGATTGCTTGAGTCTTCATCCCAGGAGATTGTAAGAACTGGCAACTGCCTGTCCCTTAAGACAGCCAGAATATAGATTATCTGATCCATGGTGGTAGTTCCTAGCTCCCAGATTCTATGATTTAAGTAATTCAGAATGAACACAGCCTTTTGATGCCTTTGTCTATGGGCTTGTGTAAAAGTAGTATGTATTTATGGGACTTCCTGGTGGCTCAGCAGTAAAGAATCCACTTGCAATGCAGAAAGACATAGGAGATGCAGTTTCAATCAGTGGTTTTGGAAGATCCCCTGAAGGAGGAAATGGCAAGACACTCCAGTATTCTTGCGTGGGAAATCCTATGGACAAAGAAGCCTTGTGGGCTACAGTACATGGGCTAACAAAAAAGTTAGACATGACTCAGGACACACACAACACACACACACACACATATATATATAAATGACATTATACCTTACACTTGCATCTGATTATATAATCAGCTTTTGTTGGACTTTTGTTCAAATTTCTCACCTCAAGTTTAATATTACTTTTTGTTACAATATATATTTGTTACAATATATATTCTCATAAAATCAGTGAGTTAATCTCAAGTTACTGCTGATGTGCTTGAGATATGACATATGTGTGCATGTTTTCAATCACTCAGTCATGTCCAACTCTTTGCAACCCCGTGGACTGTAGCTTCGCCAAGCTCCTCTGCCCATGGAGTTTTCTAGGCAAGAATTCTGGAAAGGGTTGCCATTTCCTACTTCAGAGGATCTTCCCGACTCAGGGACGGAACATGCGTCTCTTGCATCTCCTGTATTGGCAGGCAGATTTTTACCAATGTGCCACTTGGGAAGCCCTTGAGATATTACACTCCTATTTAATTGGTTCTCTTAAATGGGATTTTTAAAAGGCAAAACACTATCCAAATCTTATTTGTACTGGTATGGTTCTTTGCAAATTTGTGTACATGCAACAATGTAGTATGAGCTTCTCTCAGAAATGACCTACAGCAAAGCACACCAAGTATTCAGAACCTCTGTTTTTTGCTGTTGTTGTTTTAACAGCATATCAGTAATGCTTGCACTTTGCTAATGACTTTAAATGTTAAATTAAGTCATATTTAAATTTCTCAAAATCTGCTTTAATTCTTATCACCTTTGGCAGCCAGTTTCCAAATCCTCACTCTTATACTACCAGAATCCTCTTGTGTATTGTCTGACAGATGAGATGAGTTTATGGTGATCCTCTTCTCTTGGTCTCAAAATATTAAGTCTGAATCTAAACATGGCTAGCAAATAACTAGGGGGACTTTTCTAAACATGATTTAATACACTGAGCTTCAATTTGAACAGACTTGTATCTACTCAGGAAACAGATTGGTTTGCTCATATAAACCACAGCTATGTATTTTTTTTTATAGTCTCTTAAATTACTAACCTGTAAGTTAGCCTAAAGACAAATTTTTATTTTATTTAAAACACATATCATCTTACTTTTCTCTTTAGGCCTAAATCTGAGAGAAAATGTAATTTATGAGCTATAAATCTGTGTGGTTTTTAAAGGATAGTGAAGACTAATGATCTGGGGGTGGGGATAAGGATACATTTCAAAATAACCTCCTAACTCCTTATTAAAGTTAAAATAAAATAATTCTCCACACCACCTAATTAAAATAAACAAACTAGTCTCCATTGTAAACACTCTTTTCTTTCACATCATCCCTATTCCTTTCCCCTCACTTTGTGTTTCATAAAAAACATCTATAAATATACTGAGACAGGATACATTTTCACTAGTAAAAGATGGATCAAGGAATGATCTCTCTATAACATAATATCTAAATAAAGAGGATCATATTCAACATTTACTAAGCATTATTTTTCAAAGAATTTAGTTACTAAATATACACACAAATACACACACACACACATACACACACACACACACAAATCCCAAACTATACCCTGCCCCTATTATGATTCAGCTGAAATTTTAGACTCTTCAGTCCCATTATAAAACTCATCCTGAAGAACTCTATTATTTCATTGTATCACCAATTAAGAGGATTTATCCATATATATATATACGAAAACTGGTTACCTAAATAACTCTGATTTAAATTTCTCTAATTATCCTTTTTTTTTTTCTCATATAAGCTAAGAAGCAGATATGTAAGACAAAGATGGTCACATTGCTTTTCTAATTATTTGGGATTTCAGAACCAAAACAACAACAACAAAAACAATTAGCAACCCCATATAAAAATGTATTTGTTGCTAACTTTGATTTCTAAGATCTTCATTACCATATTCCCATTTATCTGTGTAGTGGGAGCATTGCTCGTAGCTTACTAATTCATGGAAATATTGAAGCATTAGTCAATACTTTAAAAGCACTTTATATGGCCATTGTAATGTGCAGTGTAATGAATTCTTCAAAGGCTTTTATTGATTTCACTTGAGAAAAGAATAATTTATTATAATATGAATTGAACTGTGAACATAATTAAATTTATGGGAATTATTCTAAAACCAAAAGATGGTTTCTCCCAGCGCATCTATTTCAGTATTGAAACATACCATCAAATATTACAAATTGTTCTCGATACATTATGATTATTCTGTCTTTAGAAAATGGTCCTTAACTGAACTAAATTCAGTCAACATTTATGTATTACATGCCCCATATATACCAAACATTTATTTTCTACTAGAATATGACAAAGAACAAGGCAAACAGACTCATCATTTCATCATTCTGGATAAGAATCTGAAGCTTCTGGTAATGACTAAGTCTCTTCTATCTTGCCTTTACCCATGTGATAAAACCCAAATGTTGGAATCTGGCTGCTTGTATGTCATGCCAAGTATAAATTCTGTTATATCTCATGGTACAGTCTACATGACTAACTAGATTTTTGAAGTCTCTGTAAATTTGCCTCTTCCTTAAGTGCCACATGCAAGCTTGTAACTGATGAATGTTTCCTCAAATAAATTAAGCTTTGCTACTTCTATGTACTCCTGTGACTTCTTTAAAAAGTGGAATAATTTTCATGCTTCCACAGCACTTTGCAATATATTCCAATTGTAACACATACTACATTGTAAATACCTATGCCTGCCCTCTGCATTGGACTGTAAACTTCTTGAAAGGGAAGATTACATTTTCTTCACATCAGTCCTTGGACAAAACCCTCAATATGTAGTACATAGAATACATTTTAAAAATGTTTAATCAATTATATTTTTAATTAATCAATTTAATTTAATCAATTATATTTTATACCTATATAATTGAAGGTAATAAATTTTAAAATTATATAATCTGGAAAATATTTTTCAAAATTGATTCATTTTAAAAAGATGTCCAATAGTACAAATAATGTGAAAATCATAAAAAATCTGGTAGAAAGAATTAGAATCAAATATACTATGCAAATTTTTTGTTCAATATTTCAAAGTAATATACCATGTAAAGTATTCCTATTCAAGCTTTCCTGGTACATTTCAGTTTAATACTGAAGTGTATATATTGTATATAAATGCTATGAATATAGATAATTATATAATTTATGATTTTATTAATCAAAGGGGAAAAGTATCAAATAATAGGGATTAGTTTTAAAAAATATGGCATTCAGGAGAATGCCAAACACAAGAAGTTATGCTGTAAGAATAGGGAATAACATGGGAAATGTTTAAAAATAATTTGTTTTGAAAAGTTACAAAACAATATAAAAAGAATGCCAACTGCAATAAAATAAAATTTGAGTGTGATTATATATGTGTATAAATTGACATGCACTGAGAAAAAACAGATATATCTCTTGGGAATAAAAGCAATATCAGCCTAACAATATTCCTAGGAAAAAACTGATATACCTTTTAAGCTGTTCAGCAAAATGCCTCACATAAATTGAACTAAACCTAGATTGTTATAAACCTCAAAATAATATTTTTAAATTGTCATTGATTTGCCTTTCTATACTTTCTTCACTTGAAATTTTTTAGAGTTTCATTTGTTCTAGAACATTAAATATTATTTTCACCATTATAAATAAACTATAAATGAGCACTCAACTAGCAAAATGCTATGAATATGACCAACAAAACATATCCAGGAAGCAATTATTCTATAACCTACTCTGTCTCTTACTGAAATCATCTTTCTCTTGGAATCCTTATCGTATCTCCTTCCTTTTAGGTACCATTTGAAAGAAAATTGATCATGGAAGAAGAAATAGCCCCAACAGTAAAATTAAAATGTTACCTACACCATGTTATTGATCACTTTAAAATGTTGAATTAACCACTAGCCAATGGCCATCAATGTGGCTGAGAAAGGCTAAATTTTGGGCCTATTGCTGCATGTCCCATGATCCTAAAACCATGCCAGATCTATAGTTGTTATCCCTATGATGACCATTTTCCCCCAGTCTATGTGCTCTGCCTACTACTGTGGATATTATTCTATTAACATCTGTCATTCCAATACAACAAATTATCTGACTCAAGGTATTTATTTAGTGCAAATTAGAGGTAATATCCACACTAGAAGTGCATATCCATTTGTTAATTTGAGTGTCTGCCACTTTTCAGTAATCCATAAAATGAATAGTAGCTGCACCAACTTGGAAAGCAAAAAAAGAAAAAAAAAAAAAAAAAACCTGTCTAATCCTCTGGAAAACACTTTTGTATTTTATATTTTGCCAAGTGGCACTTTTGGGAAGTATGCATATTAGGAGAAGAATATGTTTATTGACTGCCATTTTTCAATTTTATTTTGCTTTTCTATTTTGTTTCCAAGTTGAATTTCAGTGTTAAGATATTTATTTCTAGTGTAAGTTGAAGATAGAAAGAGTAGACATTTTCTGTAAATCAACTTTGAATGCTGTGGATATTTTTCTTCCTAATTATTTCATGAAATTACAACAATTCATGTATTTTATCATTAAACACAACATTAAGCATCAGTTGGGAGTACTGCAGAAAAGTACTTTTAGGAGAACCATTATGAGAAAAATTATAATTTTTCATCACAGTTGTTTTTTCTGGTAAAAGTAAAGGCTAATTACTTTGGACTTCAAAGCATTTGGATAATTTCTCAGTAAGAGAAACTGTGAAAACTGAAGTGTTTCTTCTTAAAAAGGAAACCAGCAAACACATGCAATATAGTTGTAAAATTAGGATTCATTTTCAATATTTAGCTGCCAGCCCATAAATTTTAATTGACAGGATGTAAACTAGATACTTACATAGGAAGATTTGGTGAACTAAGGAAAAAGACTCAAGTACAACATAGACTAACATTATTTGAGTATAATAACTTGGATTTTTAAAGTGACAGTACTATCGATCTTAAACACTATGGGCTAATGCTCATTAAACCTTATTCATGGAGTTTTTCATAGCTATACCTATTGCTCTTTCTTACCCATTTTCCTCTTCTAGAAAGTTAAGAAAACAAAAAGGTATGAGGTATTTTGCTTTATGTTTACTTAAGAGAAATGGAAAAGATTAGTATTTAAATAGAGCTGAACTACAAATACCAGAACCATGTTGGCATATTAGCGATGCTTAGGCACCACAACTCAGTCCTGAATGGTTTCACAGTGGGACACTCTACTCAAAGCCATTCTGCAAGGGGCTCTCCATCAGTATTGTTGAGTTTGGGTCTAGCAACACTTAGTGAAGCAGGGAACACACTCCATTCAATGGAAAGTATAGAAAAGCTATTAGTGACAGTGCAGCTATATTGGAAGACAAATGGAACAAAGAGATTATGAATGCATTTAGCAGCCCAAATTTAAAATGGAACTCATCTGTTTACTAGCCAAAGTTTTTGTTGTTGTTATTGTTGTTGTTTTTAAGCCAGTTTAGCTGGTTTCCTTTCATTCAATATTGAATACCTCATTTTGAACTTTTTTCATTAGTAACTGACTCCTCACTTTAAAAATATTCCAAGCACTGAGATTCAGATGAGTACTGCAATCACTATAATCGCTGCGTTTGCATCTGAATTTTAGTTTCAGGGTGATTCATTATCTTCATAACTAGTAGAAATACAATCTGTCTCCGTACATTCTGATCTTTGAGAAGAGTAAGGAAAGAATTGGTGGGAGAAAGTTGAATTGACTGACAATTATATTCCCTCTATGTGTGTGTGTTTGCATATGTGTGTGTGCGCTCACTCAGTCATGTCTGACTCTTTGCAACCCCATGGACTCTAGCCCGTCAGGCTCCTTTGTCCATGGAATTTTCCAGGCAAGAATACTGTGGGTTGCCATTTCCTACTCCAGGGGGTTTTCTTGACCCAGGGAACAAACCTGCATCTCCTGCATTGGCAAGTGGATTCTTTATCACTGTGCCCCCAGGAAGCCTCAATGCCCTCTATAGCAGTTACAAATCATTTGAAATATATAATTTGAAAAGCTGTAACTGATAGTGGCATTATCATATGACCACTCTAAAATCAACTAGCATTACACTGAATGCCTTGGATTTCCAAGGGTTTCAACATGAATGCATATTTCTAGGTTTTTACACAATAAATGTGGAACCCATATATTTCTTTTTAACCAAATTCTTCCTGTTCAAAATCTACACCTGCCTCCACCATATTTTAATAGCTTATTTTCAAAAGTTAATTTTTCCATGTAAAATTTTAAAGGCAGAAGTCTCTTAAGACATCTGGCATTATTTTTAGTTTACCTATTAAAATAAAATTACGGGGTGAACTCTTTGCTATTTTCTTGTTTTTATTCAAGTCAAATGTTCATGGGTTATTACTTAGATTTATGCTCACGGGCAAAAGAGAAATTTTCCACTTGCAAAGAGAAACAGTTTGTTGGCGCTGAGAGGAAGACAGTGTATAAAATGACTGAGCACTAGGACATTTCTAATTGTTGAGCTTTTAATGCTGCTCCTTAACAGACAAAAGATGTTCAGCCGAAACTTTGTTCATCCACCTTCTGCAGATAAAAACAAAAATTGAGCTAGGAAGATTTCTTAGTAGTTTTTCACGTGCAAATCTGTTTCACAGGAGCACAACACATATGTTTCAATGCTTATATTGTCATTGTTTTTTTTTTCCTTTTCCAACTGGGCACACAATATGCACCCAACATACCTATAAAAGGTTGACTGAAAAATCACATTTTATAGTCTGCCAAAGGAATGTTTGTATTAAATTGCTTCAGATGGAGAAAGTTTCATTGTGATCAGAACCCAAGAGATATAAAAGGGCCATAAACTTTGGGTCATAATGTGAGTTTATAAGCCTGGCTTCTACTTAATTTAAATTATAGTGGCAGTGCAAGAAATTGTGGTTTACCAATAGCACTAGGCCTCAGGCCAAACGCTTTTGTTCCACTAGCTGCCTGGATATCCTGCCTCTGTTGGAAAGAGTTAATGGCCTTGCATAGATATTTCTTGTAATTCGTCATGTGAGAAAAATAAAACTTAGTAATCACACATAGCCACATGTATTACTAAGGTTTACAATTATAAAGTAGCGAATACAGTGTAGACTCCATTTTATAAACTTTTTGTTTATTGGTTTGTTTTGCTTGGCTTTTTTGTTCCTGGATTAGTGCCAGCATTCAAATATCTGCCTAGAGCTGGTGCATGAGCTCTAGAGAGAGGATGGATTTAGCATCTCCATTTAAAATTAAAGTTTACCTTAAAATTTAGTCCAATTTGACTGAATACATCTGTGATTTTTTAGTTCCCCATATTGGACATTATAAATCAAAATTATATTTATACTAAGATAAATCATATTCTTGTTTTCCACTCTATCTATTTGACTTTTAAAGCATACAGCTTTCTATACAAAAGATGCTGGAATGTAACAGACAAACTCGATTTGCCTAATCTTTGACCATATCTGTTTGGTGAGTTTTTTAAAAGATGAAAATGACACAAGGGCTTTGATTAAATCCAGTCAGCTTTAGCATTTATCCTAGAGTCTAATATCATAGCATACTAGCAAACTGAAGAGAAAAAAAGTACAAAAAGGCATTTTATCTTATTATTATTTTCCCAATTAAACATATAAAATTGTATCTTAGAATTTTAAAATATTAACCTCGAGCTGTATTTTTATGGTATAAAATAATGTCACAATAACAAAGAAAAAGAGAAATGACAGAAACTAATATCTGGAAAGGAAAAAATTTAAACATCACAACATCTGTATGTATGTTTTAATTATTCTATAAACAAGATTTGTATTGCAAATTCAGCTTAGTAAAATATTTCTCAAATAAGCATTCCATAACTAAAATACATGGTAGACAATGAATAATAGCTTGTAGGTACTACAGTAGACCAAAAGGAAAAAAAGGCATATTTGAATGGTATATTTCAGTATTAAAACTTATATTGTAGAAAGTCTATTGCCATATTAGCTGTGTATTTACATCCATGATGCCTAATTCCTGGTCTTAATTTGATTCTTGAGATAACATTGCAGCTTGGAAGGAAGCTGAGAGGTTATCTAGTTCTGTCACTCAGTAAGACTCTTTTCCAAAGGTAACTTGTATTTCCAGTATCTTCTTATATACTTTCAGTTCAAGTAGATTCACTGCCTAGAAAGTGTCCAGTCTGCTTTTTAGGAGTTCCAATTAATATATTCCTTTTATTGGATCAAAAGTGGCCTCTCCCTGACTCCCTTTCGAAGTCATACCTACTTGAGTCACAAAGCATAAATGTTATCCATATTTCATATATGATCCCTTTAAATAGCTAAGGCAGGTATTATGCACTCCTAATATCTATCTTTCTACAGACAAAATGTTCCCATTTTCTTCAAATGCTTAACTGACACATTTTTAGTATAATGTCCCTTGAGTGACTAGTGTACTTAGTCCCACTGTTCTCTGGTCTGGGATAATTCCCTCTTTTTTTCAGTCTCCTTACTATTAATGTAGCCTATGATCAGGCTGGGCTTCCCTGGTGGCTCAGTGGTAAAGAATTCTCATGCCAATGCAGGAGATGCAGGTTTGATATCCTGGAGAAGAAAATGATAACCCACTCCAGTATTCTTGCTCCAGTACTATCCCATGGACAGAGGAGCCTAGAGGGCTAGTCCATGGGGGCACAAAGAGTCAGACACAACTTAATGACTGAACAACAACTGGGTTGCTTTTCTGGCATAATAACTCACTGTTGATAAATATTAAGCACACACTCAGTGAAGCCAGTAAATATGACAATGTGGGACATTTCTTTCCTATTCTACACTTACACAACAAATATTTTGAGCCAAGTCACCAGACTTTATAATTATTCCCATAGGATTTTCCCTCATTAATTTCAATTCATTCTTTCAGCTTATTGAGATCTCTTTCAGCCTTGACTGTTCTATGTTAAAACTCCTCAGTAGCATAGCAGTAGAGTCTGCAAACAGAAGTCAAGACACACCACTAACATCCTAACCACTGACATCTATTTATTCATCAATCTCTTGGGAGTACAATATAAGAAGCTACTTAATCAACTATTTGTTTTATTAACAAGCTCATACTTCTCTGTCATATTTAGGAAACAATATGTGTGATATTGCTAAACCTCTAGCTTCCTTCTAATCTACCAATCTGATATACCTATTAAAAATAAATGCCTTTGAAAAGCAAAGTCTGGGGATTTGATTTTTGCTTCATAATTCAGTGGACAAACCATTTTAAAATCTTTCAGTCATTCAAGAGGCAAAATGATATTATCATACATATATTTTTACTATTCATTCCTAATTATATAGTGTTCTCTTTATTCTTTATCTGAGTGGTCAATTCTATTGAAAATTAATATGAAAATGATCCAGGTATATACTGAGTATTTCAAACACTATATCATGTACATTAGCTTATGAAAATACTAAAATGGAATTAGAGTTTTCAAAAGTTGCACAACTTTAATATGTGGAAATTGTGTACCCAGGGGATTATGTTGAGATAGTATCTAGGTTAGTATAGGGGCTGTTGAACTTTTTAATGTGCTATTTGGGGAGATTAAAGAAAAATATTGTTGCTCTTAAAACAAAAACAAATACAGAACACAGAAACCCTCTATTTTGATTTAATTTCACTTCAATAAACTATATTCTAAAGCTGAAACTCCAATACTTTGGCCACCTCGTGTGAAGAGTTGACTCATTGGAAAAGACTCTGATGCTGGGAGGGATTGGGGGCAGGAGGAGAAGGGTATGACAGAGGATGAGATGGCTGGATGGCATCACCGACCCAATGGACATGAGTTTGGGTAAACTCCGGGAGTTGGTGACAGACAGGGAGGCCTGGAGTGCTGCGATTCATGGGGTCGCAAAGAGTCAGACACGACTGAGCGACTAAACTGAACTGAACTGAAAGTACATACCACTTTAACTTTCCTTCTAGTTATATTTGGAATGGCAATCTCTTCTTTCTTCTCTGACTTTTCATGTCAATTTCAGATTTCATATTTTATGTTTAAACCATTACTTTCTGTATGTCTAATTTTGTGTAAATTACACCATCTTCTCTCTTAATGCTATGACAAAAAAGTAGTAGTAAGTACAAAACAATATTAGACTCCTTCAGTGACAGGAAGATTCCTTCATTAATATTTTTGTAAATTTGTTTTCTATAAATGTATTTATAGAATATTCTATAAGAGGATTATTAACAGATGACCAATCCAGAGTAAATCATAATTTATCTTTCCAAATCTGATTTCTCTGCAAACTGAGAAGATGGCCTATAAGACACAGTTTGAGAAACAAGTGTACTCTTATATAATCTTTCTTGCCACTGGGCCAGTTACTGAATTCACATGTAACTTGGTCAAAGTGAAGATTCTAATACCATTTGTCTAATGTTAGTTTTGTACCAATGTTGCTGTGGGAGAAAAATGGGCATCCTCATTCATAATCTGACCTACTTTCTTCTCTGCCTCATTCTGATCCATCCCCAACACCATTGTAAGAGCATGGCTCAGCTTCTGTGCACTATCTTAGAGTGGCTAAATGCATTAAAATTAAGTAAGTCTAGACTTGAATACTAGCTTTGCCCTTCTGGTTAAGCATTATCAGGAAAATCTGCACCTTGTACTTCCTCTGTCTAAGGCCAGTTATAGAATTTGTGGGACCCAGTGAAATATAAAACTGAGGGCCCCTGTTCAAAACAGGAACAAATTTCCACTGAAGATATAAAAACACGAAACTTTTTCCTTTTATTTCATGCTGTTTATCTCTAGACTTATCACTTTTTTTTAATTTGCTACTTAATGTCATTCTAATTTAAAATAAATATTTAAATTATTAAATTTTATCATTCTTTATGCTATGAAATATCAGTTTTAAATGAAAATACAGGAGCATTTAATTCCTAAACAGAATCACTGAAGTTGCATTTTGTATTTCATAGTTTATACATGCTTTTGTGTTTTGTTCTTAACAATGGAAACACCACACAAATCTTGGTTTTATTATACTTTTTGATACACACAAATTCTACTTATAATCTCTACCTTCATCTTTCCACAAAGGGAAACCCGTGTGGCTCAGCTAGTAAAGAATCTGCCTACAATGCAGGGGACCTGGTTCAATCCCTGGATCAGGAAGATCCCCTGAAAAAGGGAAAGGCTACCCATTCCAGTGTTCTGGCCTAGAGAATTCCATGGACTGTATATCCACAGGGTCACAAAGATTCGGACACTACTGAGCGACTTTCACTCACCTTCATCTTATTGACAAGTAATAAGGACTGATGGGGAAAGAAAGTATGAGCTTACCTACTTTTTCTTCACTCTGTGTCATCACTTTCAAGACAGTGGTTGGCTAATTCAGGGAAGTAACCAGAGAAAAAGAGTACAATAAGGTCCCTTGATCATTCCTGTTTCTTAGAACATCACTGCCTTCTTTCTGTGTTTGAAGCAAGTTCTCGTGACTTTGCAAGACCAAAGGTATCCTTGCTTACTTAGTCATGATATAACACAGTTATCTTGTGTTCCCTGAGTCTTGAACGCTCATGCATAATGGACCCACCACAGGATTTTGTGCTCAGAGGTATCATAAATGCTACATGACAATGAAGAGGTAAGAAATGACAGCAAACATGCATACTATGTACATCTCCTATACTCACATGGATTCTCCAGTGTTCTATTACACTTCAGATACAAAATATAAGTTTGAAAATAAAACAAAAACTTTCTAGACAGTTAAAACAGGACATTAAACCAAGCACAGGATCTTCTGAGCATCTGGCCTTGTGGGACTGTACGGGTTGCATATGCACGAAGCTGGCCCTGTCTCTATCATAGCTAGCATCTACCTCCTAGTTTCCTTTTCTGTCCTCCCCAATGGGGTATAACTTTTAGTTTGAATTATCATCCCAATGCCCAGTCTAGTGCCTTAGTAAGCACTTACAATGCAAATAATAAATGAATGACACTTAACCCATCAACTCCTCAGTTTCTTCTTAGCAAGCAAGAACTTAAAAAGTAAATACATAGAGAAAATATATCAAATAAGGCATTATTAAGCACATGAAAATTCCAGGTTAAAAATTATGTTCAATACAAAATGTAAAATATCAGCTGGACAGAAACAATACAGTGAATTAATAAAGGGCAGACATTCTGAGGTAATATCCTTAAGGGTGAATGTAGATGAGATAGATATATAGATAGATCAGTTGGGTAACTGTTTTAGAAAAGGCAAATTCTATGAGGACAGGGACTTATTGTCCATTATTCTATTCCCAAAACTTTTTCCTAAATATGGTTATCCACAAGTATACACATACTGAATAGAAGAGAATACACAATAGAACACACAAGTACATGAAAAAAGTGTGACATGAACAAGAAAAATTAATTTGATTAAATTAACATTTTCAGATTTTGAGTGAAATGATTCTAAGTGTTTTAAACAATAAACATGAGAATTTCTCAGTGCATAGTATTTTTCTCTTCCCTTAATACAAAAAGCAAGTCCTCAATAGAAAACTTCTCACTTTCCTGATTTTCCAGAAAATCTTTTCTATAAGATCTATCTCTGAGAAAGAAGTGGTAAAACAATAAAAGTAGAGGCTAAACTCAACCCATTAAAACTCTGAATAATAAATAATTATTTCCTTTTAACTATTCATCAATTATTCTGAAGAGAGCAGTCCTTTTAATATTTACTTATGTCATTAGAAATAAAGTAATCGACTGCCCATGACCTATTGCCCTGCTTATGTTTTTAGAGAAAAGCTTTGTCCAGATAGTGACAGATTCCTTCCCTGTGACTCATACATTACCCAGAACCTTCTAGCTTCCTGGAATTTCTGTTCAAAATTTCAAATTTCTTGGCAATAACCCCTAGTTTTTGTAAGAAGGCTTTAATTTTAAAGAAAAATATTGTAAGAAATTAGTCAAAAATGTATTTCTAGCTCTGGGCACCAACAAATACTGATCTTGCAAAATAAAACTGCCAACTTTTGACTACTGTTGAGTCTTTAATTCTTTATGTGTGTGTCATCCATAAAGGCTATCTTGAATTCTATCATCAGCAGGGTTCACCTTCCTTACAAAACTTCCTCTGTGCTACACCTGCTACAGTTTTTCGTATCAACTTTAGTCATACACAATTGCATAAAAATACTAACAGTACACAGACATACTCTCAACCCCACTACTCACAAGTAACCAAATTATGAGAGCTTAGTAGCTACTTGTTTATCTAAAGAGCACAATATTCCATATCCTGACCTCCACATCTTGCTCTTTTCAGTTATAATATATCACAAATATTCTTTTGGGTCAATACCTGTAGATTCAACTCATCCTTTTAATAGGCGATTAATATTTCTTCATGGACGTGTACTATAACATGTGATCACTCTCCCATCAATAGACACCCAACATGCTTCCGGATTGAGAGTCACTAGAAATAATAATGTATTAAATATCTTTACATATACGGTCTTCTATATTGATGATTTAGATTTTTATGAACAGTCCCTAAAAGTAGAAATGTTATTTCACTAATGTGTTCATGCTTAAATTTTAATAGATGCTAGTGAATTACTTTCCAAAATGCTTGCAGCATTCTGCTGAAGGCGAGCAGAATCATGACTCCCCTAAATATGCCACTTTGCCATGTAGATTATTTTGAGCTGTTTGAGCTGAAGGCAGTCAAGAACGAACAGACTCAAAACCATTTGTCTTTCCCTTTTACTGCCTTAAAGAATTTAGAGAGGGAGAATGACTCAGAGAAAGAGACCTATTACCAGAGAGAATGTTTATCTGAATGACCCATCTGTATAGTAGGGCAAACATCAAGCTGCTGAACATCTGATCTTCTCATTGTCCTGTGAATTACCCTCTTCCCCTTTGAAGTCTGAGGCCCCATTCCATTCCTTAGCTCAGAATGGCATATAAGCTTCAACTGCCCCATTTACCCTTGGGCATCATTTTCTTATAAGACTCCCTTACATACCCAATTAGTAATTAAATTTGGTTTTCTCCTGTTACTGTTTTATGTCAATTTAATTAATAGTCCAACCAAACGAACCTAAAAGGGTGAAGGAAAAATTTTTCTCCCTCCAAACTACATTCCCATCAGCTCTATTAGAGCAAGAATATTTTATGCTCCTCTAAACGGCACTGAAAATGTATGAATATTGCTAACTTGTGCTGATCTGATGTGTTTTTGCTTTATTTTTCTAAAATGACATGCTTTTATTTCACAGCTTTTCCCTAACTAGGAAGGTTGATATTTTTAATGGCCATCATGGTTTCCAGGGGTAGTCTAACTAGAATCCTACAGAGAGGACTAGCAAAATTGTCACCCATTTCTTGATAAAGAGCAACTCTAGACCCTCTTTTCCCATTTTTTTTTCAATTGGTCCTTAACACACCACATGTAGGGAACTGCTTTATCTAGATAGCCTACAGAAAAAGATTTTATAAAATCCAACCTAGGTATGAATTGGTAATGACTCTTTAATGTATCACCATTTGCAGTTATATTTGCATTTCAAAAGGGAATGACCCACAGAAATGAAATGCAAGTGAAAACATTTTTCTGTGTAGAAGCATCAGTGTAGTAAATGTAAGGTATCCTTAAAAGGAATAGAGAAGAAGTAAAGAAGAAATACAAATGAACAGTTCTATACTGAAAACAAATAAATAGGAGAGGATAGCTAACCAGGGAGATTTCAACTTCTGGTTGCTCTCAATATACTTGTATGTATTTGAAGATAAAATCATTCAAAATGATGATAATGGCTCCTCTGTGAAGAAAGAAATTAATATTACTTTTAATACAAAGCTTATTCCAGTCCTTTCTTAGTTTATACTTGATTACTGAAATACCAATCATTTTTTCCATACTAGACTGAATGAGGCAAACATTGACTTAGAAGACTATAAATGGATGGATGGATGAATAATTGCATTCTTAAGAATTTTTCCAGGTCATCTTGAAATATACTAAAATTTGAGAGGTAAAATGTAAGAGTATGCAGTCATATTTTGTGGCTTGCTGCTCCCTACAGTTGCTGTTTCTTACTGCCTTTAAAAATGCAATTCCACTGACAATAATATTCTTCCTTTTTTCCTACCCAACTTTTATACCATTCTTTTATACCCAGCTCATTAATTTATAACTCTCTCCCCCAAGAATTTACCACATTCTGTACACAGATACTAACACAGGCTTATTCTAGAACATGTTCAATTATACTTTTATTTCTTTACTAGAACAATATTTCAAGTTGTTTAAGTAAAACTGTCATATTTTATGTATCTTTGTGCTAATATGAGACTCCCACTTTTAACCAATTATCATCATTACTATTCTCATGATATTTACCATATAATCAAGAGCCTATATTTTTTCAAGTTTTATACTATAACTTTCAATTACATTAATTTAAAAATTCCCAATAGGTTCCATGTCACAGACAAGGGAAATGGGACTCAAAGAGTAAAATAATATGTTCAAATTTGAACAAATAGAAAATAACAGAGCCAGGACTGAAACGTAGTCCTATCTGCTTCTAAAGCCTGTACTCTTTCAATAAATGTATTTCAATAAATGTTGGTTAAATGATTGATTGCATTATATTCTAGCTAATTCTTTAAAATTTGGCAATTAAATAATCATCAGTCATTTCTGTAAACCTTAAAGGGATCTATTAAAAATGCTTTCTTTTTCCTCAGCATTCATTCTCGGTAATATTTCCCACAAAGATTAGTGAAAGAAAAAAAATGTTACTTTACATTTTAAAGACCTATAATCCTATCCTGGTTTTAAAGGGGTCTACAAGTTCACCTGAAAATTGACTCATTCTCATAATCAAGGCAAGAGATTTAAATAGTTAAAGCTTTATTTAATGATGTTAAAAAAAAAACTTTAACAAAACCTAAATATTTTGATTAAACATAAGGGAGTCAGTAATAAACAAATTATAATCACCTTTTGAGCATCTACTTGATGTCATACTTTACATACAAATTTCTCCTTAGCTTCATTGGAAGTTAGATGCTAGACCCATTTTAAACACTATGAAATAGACTCTCAAAAGAATAAGTATCCCTACTCACAAGCTGGAGATTGTTAAAGACTGGTTCACAACCCAGTTCATTCTGACTTTGTAGTTTAACATTTTTTCCCCAAATCTAATATTTTGCTTTACCTTGCTGCACTTCTCTGGCATTTATCCATACCACTGAGCTCAACTAAAACCCAAACATACCACTCACACATTAATATCATAACCAAATAATACAGACAACAAAACAATTCGATGCATACTTTAAAATAACTGAAATCATTTTTCTGCTAATTATTAGGTAAGTTTAAACAGGCATGTAAATAGCTATAATCACTTTTATTTTACCCAGTCAATTAAAGTGTTCCTAGCCTAATAAGAAAAGTTTGGCCAGTTTTTCAAATTAAAGAAGATGCATGTGCCTCCACTTCTTCAATAAACAATAGCTATAGCCCAAGTTTTCTCTTTGGTTAGGATTATAGATTTTGCTTCTTCTTTCCTTCCAAGAAGCTACTCACATATTTCAGTGGCGTTACATTTAAGGGGAATTCCCAACACCTCAAATAAACTCCTATTCCTAAGGTATAAATTAATTTAAACAGACTTGTTTCCTCAGACTTGGCATTTGGAAGTAAGTAAGCAAAGGCTACAAAAACTGATCACCTGGGGATTTTGTTTACTAACTCTAATCAATTTTGAATTATTAGAATTCCAGCACTGTGGGGGAGATAAACAAAGATTTGAAGCAGATAAATCCAGTTGACTTGGTCTCTGAAAGAAGGAGTTACAGAATCAGGAGCACACAAACTTATGTATTGCATATCTCATTCAACAAAAGACACCAATTTCTACCTAATGTATCTGGTCTTGCCTCTAAAAATTAATTGTCCAGTTGTTACCAACTGACTCTATAAACCAGGAACTCTGGCTCCCACCTCTTATTTTGGATTCCCTGAAATGAGCATATTTTCAACATATTTTTATTTCCAACACCTTGAAAAGTGAATTAATTTCTGTACTTACTATAGATTATAACTGAATAATACCAGTGAAGGTTAAAAAAAAAAAAAAAAAAAAAACCTTCAAATACACTAATCAGTGCTGTAAAATTGTTAAAGGATAGAGAAAAATGATTATACATGATGATTCTGAACAAAAGTGCTACTCTTACTGAGAAGGTGAGATAAAGTGTGAAAGGCAGAATTCATGACCACTACTGAAAACTGAAGACAAGATACACACTGGGATATTCACAAAACATAGACCAGATAAAGTATTATAATCCAAAATATTTAGACTGCTACAAATCAATGAGAAAGAATAAAAGTAGAAACAGCTAAAACTATTGGCAGTATTTTCACAGGAAAGCCATCTCAAACGGCAAATAAGTGTATGAAAAAAAAGTCCAACTTAATTTGTATTCAGAAAAATCCATGCTAAGAGCATGATGATATCCCACTACACACTAAGTAGGTTGGCAGAGTGTCTGCAACATTATGTGTAGGAGATGATACACGTCAATATAGCCCCTTAGATATTCTTGGTGGGAGGATAAACTGGAAAATTCTCATGGAAAACAGTTTGGCAGTATCTTGTAGCATTGTATGTTCTCATACTCTCTAACCCAGCAATACTACTTTAGTTCACTAAAAGATCTAACTGGATGCAGATTTCTTGAATCAAGAAACCTACACACAAATATTCGTGGCAGCATTTTTCATAGTAGAAAAAAATAGGAGGGACAAAATTATCCAATGGAAAAAGAAATATAGCATATACAAAAACAACTATATTTCAGTGGAGTTAACAATGAATGACCTACATGTTAAGCCTGGATGATTCTTCGGAATGTAATACTGTTTTCTTACTTGCGAATTTTTTTTTTTAATAATATTATATTGTGTGTCATCTTCTGGTACATGTTTGAAGATGGGAAATTTAGGGCTGAGCAAATTTCATTTGCAGGTCAAGAAGCAACAGATAGAGCCAAACATGGAACAACAGATTGATTCAAAATTGGGAAAGGAATGCATTAAGCCTGTACATTGTTACCCTGTTCATTTAACTTATATGCAGAGTTCAGTTCAGTCACTCAGTTGTGTTCCTTGCAACCCCATGGAATGCAGCACACCAGGCTTCCCTGTCCATCACCAACTTTGCATATCTGAAGAGTACATTGTGCAAAATGCAGGGCTGGATGCATCTCAAGCTGGAATCAAGATTGCTGAGAGAAATGTCAATAACTTTAGATATGCAGATGACAACACTCATATGGCAGAAAGTGAAAAAGGAGAGTTTGCTGCCTTAAAACACAACATTCAAGAAAGGAAGATCATGGCATCTAGCCCCATCACTTCATGGCAAATAGATGGGGAAACAATGGAA
Organism: Bos indicus; assembly: GCF_029378745.1. NCBI lineage: Eukaryota > Metazoa > Chordata > Mammalia > Artiodactyla > Bovidae > Bos > Bos indicus. The sequence goes on along the minus strand of NC_091762.1, from coordinate 63,868,813 downwards.
ACAGTGACAGACTTTATTTTCTTGGGCTCCAAAATTACTGCAGATGGTGACTGCAGCCATGAGATTAAAAGATGTTCCTTGGAAGAAAAGCTCTGACCAACCTAGACAGCATATTAAAAAGCACAGGCATTACTTTGCTGACGAAGGTCCATCTAGTCAAAGCTGTGGTTTTTCCAGTATGTACAAATGTGAGAGTTGGACTATAAAGAAAGCTGAGAGCTGAAGAATTGACACTTCTGAACTGCGGTGTTAAAGAAGACTCTTCAGAGTCCCTTGGAATGCAAGGAGAGCCAACCACTCATTCCTAAAGGAAATGAGTCCTGAATATTCATTGGAAGGACTCATACTGAAGCTCTAACACTTGGTCACCTGATGCGAAGAGCTAACTCATTGGAAAAGACCCTGATGCTGAGAAAGATAGAAGGCAGGAGGAGAAGGGGATGACAGAACACGACATGATTGGATGGTATCACCGACTCAATGGACAAGAGCTTGAGCAAGCTCTGAGGGATGGTGAAGGACAGGAAGTCCTGGCATGTTACAGTTCATGGTGTGGCAAAGAGTTGGACATGACTGTGAGACTGAACAGCAACAACAACAAAACTTTACTTAAAATAGTTGACGGTTCTATTTGCCTCACCCATAAGTTTAAATGGCTTCTGCCCAAGGTTCCTAGCTGGTTTTGCTACCCTATGCTAAGTCACTTCAGTCGTGTCCGACTCTGTGAGACCCCATAGACGGCAGGCCACCAGGCTCCCCCGTCCCTGGGACTCTCAAGGCAAGAACACTGGAGTGGGTTGCCATTTCCTTCTCCAATGCATAAAAGTGAAAAGTGAAAGTGAAGTCGCTCAGTCGTGTCTGACTCTTAGCGACCCCATGGACTGCAGCCCACCAGGCCCCTCTGTCCATGGGATTTTCCAGGCAAGAGTACTGGAGTGGGGTGCCATTGCCTTCTCTGAGCTGGTTTTGATTATGTATTATTCAGTTTTGTGTGTGTGTGTGTGTGTGTGTGTGTGTGTGTGCATAGCCAGTCAATAATGAGCACTAAATTAAAATAAAGATATCTATAGAGGAGAGGTTAAAAAAAGGATGATCATAGAAGTAGTTACAAATATCTTGGCAATGCTTAATTACTGAGCAGTGGTTCGTGGGGCTTTATTATATTTTATATACAAATTTGTATTTTTATATACCAAATATTTCCTTCAAAAAGAAGATAGGAATAAAAGGAGAGGGAGGAAGACGTGTAAGAGGAGGAGAAGAGGAAAGAGATGGAAAGGGAAAAGGAGGAGAAGAATCAGGAGAGAGAGAAAAGAGACAAGGAAGAAAGCATTGGACTTCACCTCAGATCCTGATCCTAATGGTGAATGAATGTTTGAAATTAGTCCAGTTCTTTAGCATCTCTAAGGCTCTGTATTTTCAACTGCAAAATGAGGATTTTACTTCAGGGGCTGAGGTAAGTAGTACATGAGATTAATTAATGTAACATGTTTAATTCTTTCTGCTATGCACTTGTTCTCCTCTGCCCACAGCACTGCCATGTCCCATACTTAGAAGGAATGGAACACTGAGAGGTGTGGGGAAGCAGGGAGGGAGACGATGAGACTAATCACTACTGTCCTCCTATCAGTTATTTCTTCCAGCAAGATACATCCAAAGACATCTAAAGGTTCTGGAATACAAAACCTGTAACTTTTACCTTCATGGCTCGAGTCAAAGCTAGTGCTTTCAAAGGTAAGTTTTTTTGTTGTTGTTTTTTTTTTGTTTTCAGGGTCTAGTTAAGGAAATCACAATTAAGTGAAATACGGCTTCATCTTCTCTTGAGGAGGGTATTACATTCTAAAAAATGACTTTGTTAACTAAAACGGACCTCTAAATGGTGAAAGGTGAGCTGCAAGTAGTTATGAGCATGGCTGCACCCCAGCCTTCACTCATCCCTACCAAGTCTGCCACTGCAGAGAGAAATACAACTAATCAGTTTGGCAGTTGCCAAGGACTCACACCTCTAATAAGTCAAGCCTTAGAGACTCAGTAAACAAACATTCATAAATCTGTTAACTCCAAATACCAATGGTGGGGATTCCTGCTTAATCATACTGCCTTAATACCCAGATTTAAGTTCAGTGGCTTGCAACTGGGGGAGATTTTTTCCCCTAGGATACATTAGGCAACTCTGGAAAAAATTCTCACAAGAGAAGGTCCGTAATTACTGGCATCTAGTGAATGGAGGGGACATGTATGCTGGTAACCTACAATGCAATAAACAGACTCAACAAAAAATCATACAGCCTCAAAATGTCAGCAGTTACTGAATGAAAAATCCTGGTTAGTTCTACATGAGCCACATTGACCTGTTTTCCATCTGACCTCAGAGCCCCAAGTCAGCTGTGTAGTATAAAGGAATGAGGCCCATAATACATTAATGCAGGAGTTATTAAGCCAAAGACTCAAGGATTGGCTTGAGGCAGTTCATAAAACCCATGAAATTATATGCAAATTTTGTTCATATGTGTAGTTTTTAAAACGTGATTCTAAAGTTCAAAACATTTGGAAGCCTATCCACAAGACTCACATATTTTACTATCTGCTGTCCCTCTAGACTTCTAAAGTATCCAAAATTCTTAATGAATTTCTTTAAAAGTAGTGAGATTTCCTTTTGGATAGGGACATAAAAAACAATGTTTATATTCAGGTCTAGATTGGAAATGCAGCCACATGAGTCTCAGTTTCCAAATCTATGAAATAGAAAATTATTCAAATTTAATTAATGCTATTTCAGTCACTTAGCTACAGCAGGCACTTAGTAAACAGCAGCTTTTGCTGTTTTGTTGTTGCTGTTAAAAACAAATTGGCAAAGCTTTTAAGCCTGTAGAAGATTGTGGATGGACTAAAACATAGCCATTCAGTAAAATTTAGGGTATATTTATTTATCAAATGACTTATTAGGAGAGAAGGGAAAACAGATTTGCATAGAGATTTATGAACTGTGTTTCAAGACCTTATTTTATCCCCATCAAAAAAAAAAAAAAAAAGTGAGTTGGATAGACATTCAGATGTGAAAGGGAGAAGTGAAAAGTGAAGTAATTTACCAAATTAGCAGAGACTCAAACCCAGACATTCAAAATCCAGAGTCTAAGTTCTTTTTTCTATGCCTTCTAGAAAGAGCAGAGCCTTTTGGTGTTCAGACACAGAGTAGAGATGTTTTGAAGGTGGGAACAATAATCTAGAGAATGGATTGTTTTTTTAGGAAGATATTCAGAAAATTCTTGATTTAGTATAGATTTAGAGCTTTGTAGAAAGGAAAAGGGCCACAGAGAGGAGCTACCTGTTGAAAATTAGGAGATTTAAAGGTATCCCTCCACCAGTTCCAACTTCTTCAAAGTCAAACCTGGATTTTCAAACTTGAAAACCACCTCTATTCACTTTCCTCTCTCTTCTAGCCTTGAGGCTCTTCTCGTTAATTGCCACAGCTATTTCCTTTCAGTTTTTTTTCTGCTTACTCTGTGCAACCAAAGTTAAAATAAAAGAAGGAACTCAGAGAGGAGCAAGATCTGATGTCTCTTGGTCTCCCAATGTGGACAACCCAACCTAGTTTTGTTAAGTAATGAAGATTTGAGAATTCCAGAAAAACATCTACTTCTGCTTCATTGACTACACTAAAGCTTTTGACTGTGTGAATCACAACAAACTGGAAAATTCTTCGAGAGATGGGAATATCAGACTACCTTTCCTGCCTCCTGAGAAATCTGTATGCAGGTTAAGAAGCAACAGTTAGAACTGGACATGGAATGACGGACTGCTTCCAAATTGGGAAAGGAGTACATCAAAGCTGTATATTGTCAACTTGCTTATTTAACTTTTATGCAGAGTACTTCATATGAAATGCTGGGCTGGATGAATCACAAACTGGAATTTTGCTGGGAGAAATATCGATAATCTCACATATGCAGATGATACCACCCTAATGGTGAAAAATGAAGAGAAACTAAAGAGCCTCTTGATGAAGGTGAAAGAAGCAGCAAAAAAGCTGGCTTTAAATTCAACATTCAAAACACTAAGATCATGGCATCCGGTGCCATCATTTCATGGCAAATAGATGGGGGAAAAATGGAAAGAGTGACAGAGTTTAAATTCTTGAGCTCCAAAATCACTGAGGATGGCAACTGCAGCCATGAAACTAAAAGACACTTGCTCCTTGGAAGAAAAGCTGTGACAAACCTAGAAAGCATACTGAAAAGCAGAGACAGCACTTCACTAACAAAGGTTTATATAGCCAAAGCTATGGTTTTCCAGTAGTAAGGCTGAGTGCCAAAGAACTCATGCTTTCAAATTGAGAACACTCTTGAGTCCCTTGGATAGCAAGGAGATCAAACCAGTCAATCCTAAAGACAGTCAACCATGAATATTCACTGAAGGACTGATGTTGAAGCTGAAGCTCTAATACTTTGGCCACCTGATGCGAAGAGCTGACTCACTGGAAAAGACCCTAATACTGGGAAAGATTGAGGGCTGGAAGAGAAGGGGACAACAGAGGATGAGATGGTTGGATGGCACATGGTAGTTTGAATAGCCTGAATATTCATTCTCAATAGTTCTCAATGAAGTCAATAGCTCATTGAGCCAATGAGTTTGAAAGAACTCTGTGAGATTGTGAAGGACAGGGAAGCCTGGCATGCTACAGTCTGTGGGGTCACAAAGAGTTGGACACAACTGATCAACTGAACAATAAGGAAGATTTGTTGAACTGACCTAGATAAAAATATGCCTTGTCATAATCTAGAAAGTTGAGGAAAAGTTTACTGAGTTTTTTTTTCTTCATGTGTTCATAAATTCAAACATTTTTGTTCATTCAAATATTTACTGAGTGCCTTCAATATGAACAGGATTCTGTTAATAACTAATACACATAAAACACAACTGATACAATCCCAGTCCACTTAAAGGGTTGCTCAATAGAGAAGACAATTATTAAACAGATAATCTCTGCTTTATTATTGAAAACAATAATTAATTACAATTGTAATCAGATCTACATATTAAAATTAGAAAGGTTTCTGAGAGCAAATAAAAGGGACACAATCAACTATAGGTCATTTGTCTTCATAGCCTTTCCCAAGGAATTTAGCAAAAGAAGTGGAAGAATGTTTCTGATGGAAAAAAATTATCTTCAAAGACAATGTGAGAAAAAAACAAAAACAGGGATAAAGAAAGATAATGTTTTACCAAGTTACACTGTGTGGAAACATTTATGTGACCCCAGATGTTTTAAAAACTTCAAAGAGTTTCTTAGATTTGCCCTCTGACAAAATGCAGCATAAAAAATGAGTCCTTCAATCCACCATTATCAATAATTTTGTGATTATGTGAACCAATGTCAGGGTTAAAAGGAAAACCACAAATTAAAAAAAAGTTCAAGAAGGAAATAAAAACCTTCAGTGGTGCACTGAACATATGAGCCTATTTAAAAATATATTTCTGTTTCTAGTAATGGGTCATTTTCACCTGCTCCTGCATGCCCACCTGGCCTCAGCTGGGCTGCTGCAGCTCCCGAACAATAGAAGCAACTATCATTGCAGTTTGATCCCCAGGATGCAAAGGTGACCAAAGGGTCAAAGGAATAGAAGCTGGGCCATTACAGCAATGGGTAATCCTCAAACAGGAAAATCCACTCCCAGATCATTTGCAGCCACATGGAGACCTGCTAGGCCCAGGGAATCACCAGCTGGGTTTCTATTTGAAATGTGTAATCATCAGATACATTCAAAGCCAGACCCCACACGGAAACCTTGTGGATAGCCATATGTTTGGGACACCTTTGGTGTTTACTAATGCCCCAGGACTGTGAAGCAGAAGATCCACAAGAGAAAGTGCAAGCCCTCTGAAGAGAGAACGCAAGGAGACTGGAAGAGAGCCCCTTTTGTTTGTGGATAAGTGATCAAAGCTGGAGGCTTTTCAACAATGTGCTACTGTGCTGAACACAGAAAAACTAAACCCTTTAAAGGAAGCCCATTCAGGTTTCATAGTATATTTTTAGGAATCAGTCTATTCTTAAGAAATTGTATGGTATTGTTTCATATTTTACTTTTCCTAGCCAGCTTAGTTTTAAAAAAAAGAAAGAAAAAGAAAACATGAAAAGACCTTTATGTAATCATGACAAAACCTGACACAATCATTTTGGATTTGAGAGGATAGATTACAAGCATTTCTGAAAACAGATATTTTCTTTTTTTTTTCTCTCTCTCTCTTTAAAAAAGACTGAGGGAAACAGAAGACTAAATATGGTTCCTGGACACAAGGAAAGTCTGATGAAAGCCATTCTTCATTTTATTTCCATGCTGTGAATGAATATTCAAGCTATTCAAACTACCACAGCAATCTGCTTCTCAAGTTAAACCACCAACCACCAGTCCGCAGGGGTGAAAAAAACTATTTTTATGCACTGTGACATTTTTAACTTGTAAAGCATTGCAAATGTATGTGGTAGTTCTCACAGTCTGGTGTATTTTTGGAGTTTCACAATCCTCCTAGCCAGAGATTTGGGGCTGCTTTTTTCAACCTTTTGTCATGTCATGGCCTTTTCTCCATAATTGTACATGTTTTAAAAATAAATCTTTCTTTCCTCACTGCTCTTCCAGTCCTCCTGCTGAAAGGCACTAGAGTGAGAATTTGAACACACACATATTCACATTTCATCCTGCCCTATCCTCTTCCTTTCTCTCCTTACCTCTTCTCTCCCCTTCCCCCTTCTTCTCTTTCCACACTCTTTTCTTCATTTCTTACTATCTCATTCTTTTTTTTCATTCACATGCATTTCTAAGAATAAACTTGATTTTCAAAACTCTGAAGTTATATTTCAAAACAAATTTTTGGTTTCTTCTTAGTTATGTTTGCTGGTGAATGGTTAATTATATTGTATTTCATTTCTATTTTATTATGAATAATGTGTTCAAATTGTGTAAGCAGTTAAGTATTGGAAATGTATCATTATCAAAATGGTGCTAAGATAACTGGTTGATACATGAGATTTTTTTTTTTCTTTATAGAAACCAATAATGTATGATTTATTTTCTCTTAATTGAACCATAGTTTGAAGGAATTGATCAAATTCACTACTTGATAAAAGGAAACTAAAGGTTATAATCATAGAATTCTAACTGTGGTATGAGGCTCTGTGGGCCAGGTAGGTCTAAGATAACAACCAAGAAATGAACAACCAGTATTTACCTGAATGATTTCAGTGATCTCTCAAAGTAACTTTATTGTTGGTTCTATCCAGTTAGATGGAGAAGGCAATGGCACCCCACTCCAGTACTCTCGCCTGGAAAATCCCATAGATGGAGGAGCCTGGTGGGCTGCAGTCCATGGGGTTGCTAAGAGTCGGACACGACTGAGTGACTTCACTCTCAATTTTCACTTTCATGCATTGGAGAAGGAAATGGCAACCCACTCCAGTGTTCTTGCCTGGAGAATCCCAAGGACGGGGCAACCTGGTGGGCTGCTTTCTATGGGGTCGCACAGAGTCAGACACGACTGAAGCGAGTTAGCAGCAGCAGCAGCAGCATCCAGTTAGAAACATTCTTTCTTATATTAAAATCAGTCTCACTTTCCCACCACTAACTTCTATTGGTCCCAGTTCTGCCTTCTACAGATATACAAGGTAACACAAAGCCAGCATAGACCCTGTGCTTTCCCTAAATATAAGCCTCCATTTTTTTTAAACCTCAGACCAGGAAGTGCTTTGCTTCATTCTCTTGCCTATCATGATTTTAAATTATTTTAAGACCCACTACTACTGTGGTAGCCTTCCTTTAAGAGTGTTCTAGCTTATCAATATTCTGCCTCTTGCCATGTCACCATCAGAACCAGTTGCTTCAGGCACACCTATTATTTGCCATCTCTCTGATGCTTTAAAAGTATTGGTTAATATTTATTTAGTGAGGGAGAAACATTACCAATTAAGTTATATATCATTTTTCTTGATACCTAGTAATAATATATATCTGTTGTTCCCTTGTCCTTTTCTTTGAGCTGTCCACAAAGCAACCTCCACTCACTAAAGAATGGTGTTTATTCAAAGATTTGTTGAAATGAAAGAGAACATAAGCTGAACATCACAGTATTTCCCTTGCAGTTCCCCAGTTAGACAAGTCTCTTGGCCTTGCTGACACCAGTTTCCATCTCTCTCTCCTTTACTTAACTTTCTTAGCTATTGCCTGTCTTTATCTCTACTGATTTTTCATTCATACTTCCTACCTCCCAAATCCCTCTGAATTTTTTTTTTTTTGGCTGTTGTTGTTAAAGTAATTTACTTCTGTCTTGCTTCAATCTCCAGTGCCCTACACCGAGGCCCACTACTGTTTTTAACAGTGCCAGAGACCATTACAATGAAAATGACGATTTTGTGGGTGAATGCTCAGCAAACAGAAGACTCCATAGCTAGTACAACTCAGTCTTAGAAACCAATGGGAGATTACAAATAACATTTTTTTTCCTGTCACATGTTCAGATTCAAATAAGAGATTTCTTACATGCTCTAGCAACTGGATCATTTCCTCTTTGACAGCTATGTTAGCAGTTGCTGGTACAAACCAGAGTTAACTAGAACCATATTTCTGGCTATTTCCAAAGAATGGATTTTTAACACCTCTCAGGACGGAGGAGCCTGGTAGGCTGCCATCTACGGGGTCGCACAGAGTCGGACACGACTGCAGTGACTTAGCAGCAGCAGCAGCACAGACTGGCTGGTCAGGAAGCTGCTAGTCTGGTGTATCTTGGGTCAGCAATGACAATATAAAATAAAGTGATGTAATCTGATCAGTGAAAAACACAAACAGAGCCCTTGCAATTGGCCATGATATGCCAGTTTCATCCCTTTGTATCTCTCTATATACTTTTAATGTAAATTGCTGACACTATTATGTATTCATGAAATTAATTTTTAAAACTCAACTGATTATTTACATATAAGCTTATACTGTTTCCCTTTGGCTTGGGATGTAAAGTCTAACTTGGAGAGACTGCATTTAATCTCAATTCAGAAACAGTAAATGTTATTTGTCTCTTTCCCAGGTTTGGGTCATCACAACTTTAATGGGCAGAATTCAATGTTTTTATATAAAAGCCTGATGTTATTTAACGTTCACTAGGACAGGACAAGGCACTCTATTTCACTTTCACTTTTCACTTTCATGTATTGGAGAAGGAAATGGTAACCCACTCCAGTGTTCTTGCCTGGAGAATCCCAGGGACGGGGGAGCCTGGTGGGCTGTCGTCTCTGGGGTCTCACAGAGTCGGACACGACTGAAGCGACTTAGTAGCAGCAGCAGCAACAGGACAGGACAAAGCACTCTATAGTTGTAGCCACACGTTCTGGGAAACAAACTCATTCAGAAGGACAATGCAGATAGTGGAGCACAGTTTATTACACCGGCAGGCCCAAGGCAGAGTCTCCTCTTAGCCAAGGACCCTGACAAGTTTTTGTGTAAACCTTATATACCCTAAGTGTATGTGCTCAAACCCACCTCCCCAAATTCTCTGAACCTAGTCTGAACAAAGGAAAAGAAAGATACAATCGAAGTTAACCCCTGATTCATATGCCTTAAGCCTAGGTAGTTAACAGTGGACAATTATCAATAGGCCTGTGGTCCTACCCCAATAAGCATAATAGAATTTATGATTCTATTCGGTTACACAGATAATTAGGGTATTCTTTTAGGCAACGGAGAGTCTAGGAACGAGCCCTGGGGCTCTTCCATCAGGGCAAGTGGGGGGTGGGGTCTGGTTTCTAGTTGGTGTGTCATTTCCATAGATTCTGGACATATAGCTCAAAGCCCACAGTCCAGCCCAAGATGGAGACCTGATTTCAAGATGGAGCCTGTTCTGTCTGTTTCCTCCTTCACTACCACAACAATTAAGGCCACTGTCCAGTGTTACAGCCATCTACCAACAGAGAATCCAGCTACTCAAAAGCACTGAATATATTTGTAGATATGAGTAAGTGTAAAAAATTGATTTTTTAAAAACCATATGATTGAATCATTTATGTCCTGAGACATTCTTAGAGATCTATACACTGCATTAAGTATTTTTTTTTCTTTTATTGAGTAGAGGAGCTATTTCATACCTCAAAATCCTTAAGAAGAGGAAGAAAAAAAGCAGAGTTTATATGCCAAGTGTAGTTCTTACTATGTTTCAATGGCTATCTAAACAATGGAAATATGAACATGACAATCTTGAAAATGATACAGGTAGCTCTGAATCAGAATTTTCACACATATATCATGACACTAAAGAAGACTGAGACAAACTAAGAAACGGTTTCATTGAAACCACACCTAAAGTTCACATCCATCCCTGTCAAAAGAAGCAGAAAGCTTTTTCACAAACATTTTTCAACATATCAAAATAAGACATGGGATTATTTGACGATAAATAAGTCAGTAGAAACTATTTGGAGTTCACTCATAAATATCCCTTCAACATTCTCCAGGTAAGAATAGAGTTAGAAACAATTTATCTGCAGAAATAAACAAGTAAGACAGTAGGTGTTGCAAAGAGGCATCAGAGGGCAGACACACAAAGCACAATCACAGAAAACTAGCCAATCTGATCACACAGACCAAAGCCTTGCCTAACTCAATGAAACTAAGCCGTGCCATGCAGGGCCACCCAAGACAGGCAGATCATGGTGGAGAGGTCTGACAGAATGTGGTCCACTGGAGAAGGGAATGGCAAACCACTTCAGTATTCTTGCCTTGAGAACCCCATGAACAGTGTGAAAAGGCAAAATAATAGGATACTGAAAGGGGAACTCCCCGGATCGGTAGGTGCCCAATATGCTACTGGAGATCAATAGAAAAATAACTCCAGAGAGAATAAAGGGATGGAGCCAAAGCAAAAACAATACCCAGTTGTGGATATGACTGGTGATAGAAGCAAGGTCCGATGCTGTACAGAGCAATATTGCATAGGAACCTGGAATGTTAGGTCCATGAATCAAGGTAAATTGGAAGTAGTCAAACAGAAGATGGCAAGAGTGAATATCGACATTCTAGGAATCAGCAAACTAAAATGGACTGGAATGGGTGAATTTAACTACTGCGGGCAGGAATCCCTTAGAAGAAACTGAGTAGCCATCATGGTCAACAAAAGAGTAGGAAATGCAGTACTTGGATGCAATCTCAAAAATCACAGAATGATCTGTTTGTTTCCAAGGCAAACCATTCAGTATCACAGTAATCCAAGTCTGTGCCCCAACCAGTAACACTGAAGAAGCTGAAGTTGAACGGTTCTATGAAGACCTACAAGACCTTTTAGAACTAACACCCAAAAAAGATGTCCTTTTCATTATAGGGGACTGGAATGCAAAAGTAGGAAGTCAAGAAACACCTGGGGTAACAGGCAAATTTAGCCTTGGAATATGGAATGAAGCAGGGCAAAGGCTAATAGAGTTTTGCCAGAGAACACACTGGTCATAGCAAACACCCACTTCCAAAAACACAATAGACAACTCTACCTATGGACATCACCAGATGGTCAACACCGAAATCAGATTGATTATAGTCTTTGCAGTCATGGATGGAGAAGCTCTATACAGTCAACGAAAACAAGACTCGGAGCTGACTGTGGTTCAGATCATGAACTCCTTATTGCCTAATTCAGACTTAAATTGAAGAAAGTAGGGAAATCAATGGACCATTCAGGTATGACCTAAATCAAATCCCTTATGATTATACAGTGGAAGTGAGAAACAGATTTAAGGGACTTGATCTGATAGAGTGCCTGATGAACTATGGATGGAGGTTTGTGACATTGTACAGAAGACAGGGATCAAGAATATTCCCATGGAAAAGAAATGCAAAAAAGCAAAATGGCTGTCTGGGGAGGCCTTACAAATAGCTGTGAAAAGAAGGAAGTGAAATGCAAAGGAGAAAAGAACAAATATAAGCATCTGAATGCAGAGTTCCAAAGAATAGCAAGGAGAGGTGAGAAAGCCTTCCTCAGCGATCAATGCAAAGAAATAGAGGAAAACAACAGAATGGCAAAGACTAGAGATCTCTTCAAGAAAATTAGAGAAACCAAGGGAACATTTCATGCAAAGATGGGCTCAATAAAGGACAGTAATGCTACAGACCCAAGAGAAGCAGAAGATATTAAAAAGAGGTGGCAAGAATATACAGGAGAACTGTACAAAAAAGATCTTCATGACTAAGATAATCATGATGGTGTGATCACTTACCTAGAGCCAAACATCCTGGAATGTGAAGTCAAGAGGGCCTTAGAAAGCATCACTACGAACAAAGCTAATGGAGGTGATGGAATTCCAGTTGAGCTATTTCAAATCCTGAAAGATGATGCTTTGAAAGTGCTGCACTCAATATGCCAGCAAATTTGGAAAACTCAGCAGTGGCCACAGGACAAAGAGTCAGACACTACTGAGCGACTGAACTGTACTGAACTGAACTGATACTTGGGGCTCAATGATAATACTATGGATATATTTAGTGAAATGAAAAATACTTTTGCAATAACAATAAATAATATTTAACTTCTAATTTTTCATGGTTAAATTTTCTGTTTATAAAGTATTTGGTTTCCATTAATAATATTAATATTACTCTTTATCATTGAGCCACCAGGGAAGCCCCATTAGTCCTATAGTTTCTGTTTATATATATGCTAAAATTGTTTTAAAGAAGATGCATCATTTAATATTTGTTTTACATTTTTATTTTAAAGCTTACTTATTACATTGAAAGTATATTGAATCTTTTTAAAATAAACTGAACACTTTTTGATAGTGTAAGATAAATGCTAAACTATCAATACTGCTATTTTGCTTAGCTCTAATAATCAGGATATAGGGTGGTTTTGTTTTTCATTAGCGGCTGACTTGCAGCACTTTCACAGCATCATCTTTCAGGATTTGGAAGAGCTCAACCGGAATTCCATCACCTCCACTAGCTTTGTTCATAGTGATGCTTTCTAAGGCCCACTTGACTTCACATTCCAGGATGTCTGGTTCTAGGTGAGTGATCACACCATCATAATTATCTTGGTTGTGAAGATTTTTTTATACAGTTCTTCTGTGTATTCTTGCTACCTCTTCTTAATATCTTCTGCTTCTGTTAGGTCCATACCATTTCTGTCCTTTATCGAGCTCATCTTTGCATGAAATGTTCCTTTGGTATCTCTGATTTTCTTGAAGAGATCCCTAGTCTTCCCATTCTGTTGTTTTCCTCTATTTCTTTGCATTGATCGCTGAAGAAGGCTTTCTTATCTCTTCCTGCTATTCTTTGTAACTCTGCATTCAGATGTTTATATCTTTCCTTTTCTCCTTTGCTTTTCACTTCTCTTCTTTTCACAGCTATTTGTAAGGCTTCCCCAGACAGCCATTTTGCTTTTTTGCATTTCTTTTCTATGGTAATGGTCTTGGATCCCTGTCTCCTGTACAATGTCACGAACCTCATTCCATAGTTCATCAGGCACACTATCTATCAGATCTAGGCCCTTAAATCTATTTCTCACTTCCACTGTATAATCATAAGGGATTTGATTTAGGTCATACCTGAATGGTCTACTGGTTTTCCCTACTTTCTTCAATTTGAGTCTGAATTTGGCAATAAGGAGTTCATGGTCTGAGCCACAGTCAGCTCCTGGTCTTGTTTTTGCTGACTGTATAGAGCTTCTCCATCCATGACTGCAAAGACTATAATCAATCTGATTTCGGTGTTGACCATCTGGTGATGTCCATGTATAGAGTGTTCTCTAGTGTTGTTGGAAGAGGGTATTTGTTACGACCAGTGCATTCTCTTGGCAAAACTCTATTAGTCTTTGCCCTGCTCCATTCCATATTCCAAGGCCAAATTTGCCTGTGACTCCAGGTGTTTCTTGACTTCCTACTTTTGCATTCCAGTCCCCTATAATGAAAAGGTCATATTTTTTGGGTGTTAGTTCATGGCTGCAGTCACCATCTGTGGTGACGCTTACTCCTTGGAAGGAAAGTTGTGACCAACCTAGATAGCATATTTAAAAGCAGAGACATTAGTTTGCCAACAAAGGTTAGTCTAGTCAAGGCTATGGTTTTTCCTGTGGTCATGTATGGATGTGAGAATTGGACTGTGAAGAAGGCTGAGCACCAAAGAATTGATGCTTTTGAACTGTGGTGTTGGAGAAGACTCTTGAGAGTCCCTTGAACTGCAAGGAGATCCAACCAGTCCATTCTGAAGGAGAACAGCCCTGGGTGTTCTTTGGAAGGAATGTTGCTGAAGCTGAAACTCCAGTACTTTGGCCACCTCATGCAAAGAGTTGACTCATTGGAAAAGACTCTGATGCTGGGAGGGATTGGGGGCAGAAGGAGAAGGGGACGACAGAGGATGATACGGCTGGATGGCATCACTGACTCGATGGACGTGAGTCTGAGTGAACTCCGGGAGTTGGTGACGGACAGGGAGGCCTGGCGTGTTGTGATTCATGGGGTCACAAAGAGTTGGACACGACTGAGTGACTGATCTGATCTGATCTTATTCTTTGAAATATGTTATGACTCAAATCACCCAGCATTATCATCAAACTGAACACAGATACTACAAAAACTTGTCAAATATTGGGAAACATTATTATTATTTTTTTGATTTTGCAAGTTAATAATCTTATCACAGAAGTTCAGTAAAGATTCATTAGTTCCTAGTGGTAATTATATTTTCTTAAATCTTATAAAAATTATGGGAAAAATGCTCAATCTCACTGTAAATTTGTAAAAATAAAATTCCATTTTAATGGATAAATTGGAATACATTTTTAAACAGATATCTAGCATGGTCACCTTCAATGGGAGTATCACTATCTCTTTTGATGTTTTTTTGTATTACCCATTATACAATTTTCTGTATAACATCTTTACAGGAATGATCCTGCCGCATCCTGATCTATCAATAAAACTAAAATACATTTTCTAGGATATATGGATAAATCATTTCCTTGTAGTATAATTGGAAACAATTTATTAAGCCATGTTAAACTATGCTATGGGTGGCCTTTAACCTTTGAGAGGACCAAAAGAGATGCATACAATCATCTCATAGTATGAACAGTATGATCTGAAAGTGTTCTGGTAAGCAGTTCTACCTGGGGTATTTTCTTTATCCCCAAATATATTCTGGACAGTGAAGTGTCTTCAGCTGAGCCATCATGCAAATTATACTCCTTAGAGCTTAGAAGTATACAAAGTGGTTGCTGCCAATGCTCTTTCATGACCAAGGACAGAGGTTATACCATATTCTACATTCTCTCATTTGCCTTTTTCCAAAGTGGAAACACATTCAGTTCAGTTCAGTCACTTAGTCGTGTCTGACTCTTTACGACCCCATGAATCACAGCACGCCAGGCCTCCCTGTCCAACTCCCGGAGTTCACCCAGAGTCACGTCCATCGAGTCAGTGATACCATGCAGCCATCTCACCCTCTGTCGTCCCCTTCTCCTCCTGCCCCCAATCCCTCCCAGCATCAGAGTCTTTTCCAATGAGTCAACTCTTCGCATGAGGTGGCCAAAGTACTGGAGTTTCAGCTTTAGCATCATTCCTTCCAAGGAATACCCAGGGCTGATCTCCTTCAGAATGGACTGGTTGGATCTCCTTGCAGTCCAAGGGACTCTCAAGAGCCTTCTCCAACACCACAGTTCAAAAGCATCAATTCTTCGGCGCTCAGCCTTCTTCACAGTCCAACTCTCACATCCATACATGACCATAAGCCTTGACTAGACAGACCTTTGTTGGCAAAGTAATGTCTCTGCTTTTGAATATGCTATCTAGGTTGGTCATAACTTTCCTTCCAAGGAGTAAGCATCTTGTAATTTCAAGGCTGCAGTCACCATCTGCACTGATTTTGGAGCCCAAAAAAATAAAGTCTGACACTGTTTCCACTATTTCCCCATCTATTTCCCAAAGTGATGGGACCAGATGCCATGATCTTCGTTTTCTGAATGTTGAGCTTTTTTTTTTTTTTCAAATTTTATTTTATTTTTAAACTTTACAATATTGTATTAGTTTTGCCAAACATCGAAATTAATCCACCACAGGTATACCTGTGCTCCCCATCCTGAACCCTCCTCCCTCCTCCCTCCCCATACCCTCCCTCTGGGTCGTCCCAGTGCACCAGCCCCAAGCATCCAGTATCGTGCATCGAACCTAGACTGGTAACTCGTTTCATACATGATATTAGACATGTTCAATGCCATTCTCCAAAATCTCCCCACCCTCTCCCTTTCCCACAGAGTCCGTAAGACTGATCTATACATCAGTGTCTCTTTTGCTGTCTCGTACACAGGGTTATTGTTACCATCTTTCTAAATTCCATATATATGCGTTAGTATACTGTATCGGTGTTTTTCTTTCTGGCTTACTTTACTCTGTATAATAGGTTCCAGTTTCATCCACCTCATTAGAACTGATTCAAATGTATTCTTTTTAATGGCTGAGTAATACTCCATTGTGTATATGTACCAAAGCTTTCTTATCATTCATCTGCTGATGGGCATCTAGGTTGCTTCCATGTCCTGGCTATTATAAACAGTGCTGCGATGAACATTGGGGTACACGTGTCTCTTTCCCTTCTGGTTTCCTCGGTGTGTATGCCCAGCAGTGGGATTGCTGGATCATAAGGCAGTTCTATTTCCAGTTTTTTAAGGAATCTCCACACTGTTCTCCATAGTGGCTGAACTAGTTTGCATTCCCACCAATAGTGTAAGAGGGTTCCCTTTTCTCCACACCCTCTCCAGCATTTATTGCTTGTAGACTTTTGGATCACAGCCATTCTGACTGGCGTGAAATGGTACCTCATAGTGGTTTTGATTTGCATTTCTCTGATAATGAGTGATGTAGAGCATCTTTTCATGTCTTTGTTAGCCGTCTGTATGTCTTCTTTGGAGAAATGTCTATTTAGTTCTTTGGCCCATTTTTTGATTGGGTCATTTATTTTTCTGGAGTTGAGCTGTAGGAGTTGCTTGTATATTTTTGAGATTAGTTGTTTGTCAGTTGCTTCATTTGCTATTATTTTCTCCCATTCTGAAGGCTGCCTTTTCACCTTGCTAATAGTTTCCTTTGTTGTGCAGAAGCTTTTAAATTTAATTAGGTCCCATTTGTTTATTTTTGCTTTTATTTCCAATATTCTGGGAGGTGGGTCATAGAGGATCCTGCTGTGATGTATGTCGGAGAGTGTTTTGCCTATGTTCTCCTCTAGGAGTTTTATAGTTTCTGGTCTTACGTTGAGATTTTTAATCCATTTTGAGTTTACTTTTGTGTATGGTATTAGAAAGTATTCTAGTTTCATTCTTTTACAAGTGGTTGACCAGTTTTCCCAGCACCACTTGTTAAAGAGATTGTCTTTAATCCATTGCATATTCTTGCCTCCTTTGTCAAAGATAAGGTGTCCATATGTGTGTGGATTTATCTCTGGGCTTTCTATTTTGTTCCATTGATCAATATTTCTGTCTTTGTGCCAGTACCATACTGTCTTAATGACTGTGGCTTTGTATTAGAGCCTGAAGCCAGGTAGGTTGATTCCTCCAGTTCCCTTCTTCTTTGTCAAGATACCTTTGGCTATTCGAGGTTTTTTGTATTTCAATACAAATTGTGAAATTCTTTGTTCTAGCTCTGTGAAGAATACCGTTGGTAGCTTGATGGGGATTTCATTGAATCTATAAATTGCTTTGGGTAGTATACTCATTTTCACTATATTGATTCTTCCAATCCATGAACATGGTATATTTCTCCATCTATTAGTGCCCTCTTTGATTTCTTTCACCAGTGTTTTATAGTTTTCTATATATAGGTCTTTAGTTTCTTTAGGTAGATATATTCCTAAGTATTTTATTCTTTCCTTTGCAATGGTGAATGGAATTGTTTCCTTAATTTCTCTTTCTGTTTTCTCATTATTAGTGTATAGGAATGCAAGGGATTTCTGTGTGTTGATTTTATATCCTGCAACTTTACTATAATCATTGATTAGTTCTAGTAATTTTCTGGTGGAGTCTTTAGGGTTTTTTATGTTGAGCTTTAAGCCAACTTTTTCACTCTCCTCTTTCACTTTCATCAAGAGGCTTTTGAGTTCCTCTTCACTTTCTGGTATAAGGGTTGTGTCATCTGCATATCTGAGGTTATTGATATTTCTCCCGGCAATCTTGATTCCAGCTTGTGCTTCTTCCAGCCCAGTGTTTCTCATGATATACTCTGCATATAAGTTAACACATAATATAGCCAATGACATATAAGTCATTTTCTACTGAATAGACTTAAGTGGTTATGTAAAAGCTGAACAAATTCAGGAAAGTGTGTGGGGGGGTGCAGAATTAAGCTTTTTCTTAATCCAACTATTGTATTTCTTTGTACTACTTAAGTATTAAGGAGCAAGTCTTTACTATCCAGGCATTCTAGAAATTTCCTGAGAGGATAGTTGTCAGATCTTGGGAGCCAGGCAATGGGCAGCCTTTATTTCAAAATCTCCCCCAGCCCCAAAAGCACAGGCCAGCAGATATTATCTGTTGGTTTGCTCAGTGTTGACCTATTCTGTGCTATAAACAAACATACAAACACACAAATACAATTAAAGATTAATCTTCATCTAAATATATATTTTTAAAAGTTAAATTGATAATATTTTTTTAAAGTATAAGATTCCTCATTAAATCTAGATTTCCAGTTTCTACTGCAAGGCTGGAAGATAGACACATAGCCCATGATTTAGCCTAAGTGGTAATAATTATCTGAATTGCCTCTTTAGACAAAATACATATTTTTCAGTTTGTTGTGATTCCCAAATGTCTTTTTTTTTTTTTTTAAATACTGAGGTTGTATGTTCATTATTGCCATTTACCATCTCTCTATAGCTCAGTTGGTAAAGAATCCGCCTGCAATGCAGCAGATCATGGTTCAATTTCTGGGTTAGGAAGATTTCCTGGAGAAGGAAATGGCTACCCACTCTAGTATTCTTGCCTGGGAAATCCCACAGACAGGGGAGCCTGATGGGCTTCAGTCCATGCGGTCACAAGAGTAGGACATGATATTACAGAGCTAGGTTCCAGTATACCTATCAAAAGGGAGGGGATAATTGCAGTATGCCATTATGATTAAGAGAAAAAAAATAGAGAAAGGGATTTTCAAACACCTGATTGGCTTAATTTACTTTATGTAACAGTCACCTCAACACTTTCCTCCAAGGGTATTTGAGTTCATAAACCTTCCTTTATGTATGAGAGTCCCTTCTCTTTCCTTTTTCTCGTTCCTACCCAGAAAGGTAATCAAATTATGATGTTCATTATTCCTTTCTAATATCTTGCAAATGTTACAGCTTTCAGGAAAATTCCCTGCTCTGAAAAAAAATTGTGTTGTACAACGTCCAATTTGAAGGCTATTCTTCTTCTGGGAAAAGATGAAAGTAAAGTAGCAACTTTACCTTCTGGCTAATAATAACATCTCTTCTACCCTAACAAGTAAGCCTCTTCTTTTCCTTGTGGTTCTGCATGTAGTTTTTCAAAGATCTCCTTTTTATCCTTGGAGTTTCCCTGTGAGCATCTATTTAATGCAAAAACTTTTGATTTTGATCATATTTATTGTAAAGTATCTTATAGCCATCATCACCTTTTCCATCAAATGACTATCTTGACTTGAGTGCTTCTCTAGCCATCTCAAAAATAAATAAGTAAACTTGTCCTTTGGAAAAAAAGAAGTCACATTATGTAAAGCATCTTACCTGGGATAAGTGAAACAAAATGCCTTCTATACCTCTTTGACATACTGATAATTTTCCAAGTTTGAGATGAAATGAATTTGCATTTACATCTACAAGCTTTTTTTTTTTTTTAATTATTTAATGGGTCAATGAAATAATGGTCTTGGAGTCTGGGGGACCTGTTTTCTGACTGATATGTTCATTGACAATGTTTAGAGTTCTGGGATGCCTTGGGGAAATGAATACTTTCAAACAGTCTCTCTTTAATATCTGTTTCAAGGGAAAGAGGGACATTGACGATGCTGAGACGAGGAGATTTTTATTTCCATAATTTAGTTTGAGTGTCTCAAAGCACAGTTAGTTTGATTTGTCTTATGTTCCGGACCACAGGTGTTTCCCATTAAGACAAGCAAGCTGACTTTAAGGGAATCCAGCAGAGCAGTGGGCACAGAATGCCTTCTGTGAACTGCCAATAATTATTTGTCCTGGCTTTGTTTCTGGAGATTCTACTTAAATTGGTTCAAAAGCTGATAATCTGTTTCATCCCTAAAGATTAACCCCTTAGAAAAATGAGTGTGCTTCCACGTAATTGGACTGAATAAAAGAGCTCTCTTAATATCACTGTTAAATTAGAGAATGATTTTTAAAGTGTGATAAAAGGAGGCTTCGGAAGAGCACTCAATATGTAGCACTGCTAATAAAATAGCTTCATCAATCCTCTCAGTCTTTGCAGCAGACAAAGGGATGAGTAATAAATCTAAACTGGCTAGTACCTAAATGCTTGTATTATAAAACATGCTGACTGTGGAGTCTGCTCTGGAATAGGAATTCAAACTTGAGACATCATTTACAAACTTATTCTAATTTGCAGTACTCTGTGCATCAAAATGTACTTTTTAAAGCTTGTTTCTCAGCAATCCATTGGTCCTAAAGTGGTCATAGTCTCTTCTCAAAGAACAGATAGATGGATGCACTTCAACATCCATCTTGGATTTGGTCAGACAATGCCAGTTGGATGACAATACAAAATATTTTATCACAGCCCCTCTTCTCCCTCCCTTCATTCAAATTACGTTGCTTGGCATCTTCTACAGTGTGCCTGAGTGAATCTACTCTCTTTAAAGATAGCTGATCTTGAAAGGAAATCTGTGCTTATTTATTGCCTCAGAGTAGAGAACAGATTCCACATAGACAACTTAGCTAGCTTAGGATATTACAGTCACCATTGCAAAATAGTCATTAAAACTATAGCTCTTGGAGGAGTCTCAGGACAACTGGTCAGAACAAGATAATGTTCATGATAAACTAAATTGAACTGCTTTAACATTATTCCTTATCTATATTTTTCACTAACTTGTACTAACATGCATGACCAATATGGATTAATTACAGTAGCCTTCAAGGGTGTAACTTTAGTTTGAAAGCATATATTTTAGTCCAAGAAAACTATATACATTTTTCATCAGAACTACAAAGGTAAAAACTTTAGAATCTAAATTAAGAAAATTTAGATTAAAAAAAATTAGAATCTAAATTAAGAAGACATGATATGCTTAATTCAGTTGCTATCATTTACTTCCTAATACGTAGTTCACAAATGGTTTAGGAGACATTGGACGCAGGATACAAAGGAAGATTAGAAGAAAGTACCTAATGATTTTCATCTCGTTTATTTCCCAGATACAAAAAATTTCCAAGAGACTTGGAATTACCAAGAGTTACCAGAACTACTGTGAAGAATCTTGGAATCATAATGAGAATAATATTAAAAACAATATAGAAAGGCAGTTGTTCAATTCTTCAAAAGAAAGGGGATAGAGGATTCTGAAAACTATGGATGACTATACTTAACTATGTTTCTGTGGAAAATCAATGTGATGTAATTACTAATCAAATGATTTGCATATACTAACAATGTAAAGAGGTCACTAAGGATCAGGGACGTGGACAAGAGTTGTCATTCAGTCAGTCATGTCCAACTCTTTGAGATCCTCTGGACTATAGTCTGCCAGCTCCTCTGTCCATTGGATTTCCCTGGCAAGAATATGGGACGGGATTGCCATTTTCCTCTTCAGAGGATCTTCCTTATCCAAGGAGGGAATCCATATCTCCTGCTGGCAGGAAGATTCTTTACCACTGAGCCACCTGCAAAGCCCTTGAGAGGAGTAAGTCAAACTAAATTAATAGCATTTCTATTTTGGACAGGGTTACTAGTAGGTAGTCCAGTAAATACTGGAGAATATCTATTTTGCTTTCAATGAGAAACGTATTTTTATTTCTTATTATTAATCTTAGAGATTAGAAAGGTTTGAGGCTGCATGACAACTGTCATTTTAAAAAGTTAACATCTAAAATTCCCCGTCTTCCTTTCTTTCTAAACTTGTAATGCGTGATTTCAGATGCTCTTGAGTTTATCTGTTCTTCCTTCCAGCAGTGGCTTCAACCAGATCTGCCTGTGCAAAGCATTCAACACTGTGCCTTAGAGGCTGACAGGCAAATACTCATCCTAAGATGCATTTCATGTAGCCTCCTGCAGTCTTATACAGAATCAAGGAATTTTTCATTATAAAGCTAACAGATACCTTCTCATACTGTCTCTCCCTCCTTCTCTGCTCTTTGTTTTTCCTCCTAAACTTTACCAGGCCTCATAGTTTCTCCTTTTATATCTTAGTTTGATCACCTGAATTGTACTGAGAATCTGTAACTTTCCTGTCAAGCCTATCAATTTATCTAAATCTCTCTCAGCCCCTTCCCCCACAAAAAATGCAATGTAAAAAATGTTTTGATTGTGCATCCCTATCTAATTATCATGCTCTTCCTTTTCCATAAAGAATCTCAAAACAGTAGCTCAGATTTAAGTTCTCATTCCTTCACCATTCACCTTCACTTCATTCCTTCACTCATCAACCAACAAGAATCTTACTCTGGCCCCAACACATCTCTAAAACTCTTCCTGCTAACACAGCAAGGGCAACTAACTGACAAATAATGTAGACACTTCTCATTTAGCAGACTTGACTTTTTGCTTCTTTGACAGTGTTGAATAATCTTATAAAGACTATTTAGGTTTTGCTGAAACTATGTTCTTATTGTTTTTTAACATCTCTAATGATTCCTTTCCAGGTTCATATCATATTGCCTCTCTGCCTGGCTTTTCTTTTTTTTTTTTTCAAATTAAACCTTGTCGGTTTTTTTTTTTTTTTTTTTATTCCTTTATTTCTCATGTGTTCCCCATCCTGAACCCTTCTCCCTCCTCCCTCCCCATACCATCCCTCTGGGTCTTCCCAGTGCACCAGCCCCAAGCATCCAGCATCGTGCATTGAACCTGGACTGGCATCTCGTTTCATACATGACATTTCACATGTTTCAATGCCATTCTCCCAAATCTTCCCACCCTCTCCCTCTCCCACAGAGTCCATAAGACTGTTCTATACATCAGTGTCTCTTTTGCTATCTCGTATACAGGGTTATCGTTACCATCTTTCTAAATTCCATATATATGCGTTAGTATACTGTATTGGTGTTTTTCCTTCTGGCTTACTTCACTCTGTATAATAGGCTCCAGTTTCATCCACTTCATTAGAACTGATTCAAATGTATTCTTTTTAATGGCTGAGTAATACTCCATTGTGTATATGTACCACAGCTTTCTTATCCATTCATCTGCTGATGGACATCTAGGTTGCTTCCATGTCCTGGCTATTATAAACAGTGCTGCGATGTTCATCTGCCTGGCTTTTCAATGTTATTGCCTTATAAGTATATATCTTTTCTTCTTCTCCAATGACAATATCACACACACTCCTAGTTTTAACAACAGTCTATCTGGTCTGTTTATACAATCAAATCTCTCTTCTTAAGGACTTAACTCATGGAAGAATTTTAACTTCACACATCTAACTGTATGGCCCATAGGCAAGAAAAGTTTAATATGTTCAAAAATGTACTCATGAAATTCCCCATGGTGACTCAGAAAATTCCTTTGTCTCCATCTTTCAATTTTCTGAGTCACCATGGGGAAATTCATGAGTACATTTTTGAGATTCCTTGACCCATTGTCACATAAGTCAATCCATTCAGAATCACTGGCACCTATGTTGAGTCTTCTTTTTCTCTCATCATAAAATCAATTAAAGACTTGGGTATTTGTCTTCTATTCAATAAATAGTTCCTGACTACATTTTCAGTACCATTTCCTGATACTATTTTACTACTTGCATTATTACAGTATATTCCAGAGGTGATAATTATATAATTTATTATATCCATTTGGAGAATTCCATGGACAGAGGAGTCTGGTGGAATACAATCCATGAAGTTGCAAAGAGTTGGACACAACGGAGTGACTAACACATGTCACTTTTTCTAAGGGAAACTGTTCTTATAATGGGGCAGTTCTATGTAGTGATGTATATATAACCTGTTGGACTATAACTTTGTGGAAATGTACCACCTAAAAACAAAAAGCACATTAATAGTCTAATATGAATAACCAAGGTCAAACTGGGTCATCCAGATTATCAGACTACCAATGTGAAAAAAATTGCAGAATATGAAGAGAATCAACTAGTAAGCCAGAGGAGCAGAAAGTAAGATTACCAATGTAGGAAAAAACCTAAGAGGATGAGATGGACAATTACTAAGAAGTTATGAGTAGGCCAACATAATAAGTACAGAGAAAACAAGATGCGGAGGGTTAAAACAAAAAAGTAATGAAATCTCTGAAGGCAAGATGTATATTGACTAGGACACTGTAGAGAAGTTGAGTTACCTCATTAGCAAGGTGTATCTGTGAACTCTTGACACTAAGGTCTACAGTATCTGTTACGGTTCCTGTTTCTACACATGTACCCACCCATATCAAATCTCCATTATCTAAACTAGACTTTGTATTTTACAAACAAATAGGGCTAACAAGAGTATACTATTTGGCATTTTCTAGTCTCTCACTCCCAAAATTCAACATTAGTGCTATGGTATTAAGTGATATATGTAAAGTCTTATATTGTTCCCCTGCTTTCCTCCCTACATTAGCTAAAACGCAAAGTCTAAGTTCTGAAGCTTGACACACGCAAGACTGAGATCTGACCTTTGCTTGGCCCTTCAGATCCTTGCCACAGCTTCCCACACTTCCCTTTATGAGTCATACTTAGGCAACAATATACTACAACCTGCTTTTTTTAAATCACAGTATGCTTTTGCTCCTATTGTCCATTATTACTAGATGTTCAACTCTTTTTTCCAGACTATTTGACAAATATCCAAAACAATGTTCATGTGTAAATGAATTTAGCCCTGTCCAAGCAGTTGTACATACAGATTTTCATGGATACCACATTGTATTTGAATTAACAAGCTTTCTCCATCTCTGTCCTTCTTTGCTAGAATGTGATCTGTGATCTTTTTATCCTCAGAGAAAAAACATAATACGTGATATGCAAGAGAAACTCAGTAAATGTTTCTTTCCACCAGCTATGTAAGGACATCCAGACATAATGGGTGTCTTTTGCATTTGGTAATTTTTGAATGGGTGTCTTTTGCATTTGGTAATTTTTGAAATTAGTAATTGTAAAATGGTAATTTTGTAAAAGGTAACTGGCAAGTGGTATCTTTGATGCTAATTTGAAGGAAGTCTCTAGTGGACTGCCACCAGAATTATACACTTATGAGACTGCTTAAAATTTTAATCATTTAAATTAGCAATTTCTAACTTAGTACTTCTAGGCCCCAACTTCCAGGAAATCCCTCAGAAGCACTCTTGCTGTAGATTGTTGATCCTTATTCAAGATGAAAACAAACCTCTCTTTGTAATTTTATCACCAACCACCTCCTGTTATGTTCAAATACTTCACCATTGCCAGAATATACACTTCGCTTCTTTTCTTTTACCATCTTCTTTGTCTTGAAAGTCTTCCTCTTTCTTACTTATCAAAATCTTAATGATTGTTTAAACATTTGTCTATAAAGCCTTAGTGCAGTAGATTATGCATAAGTTTTAAACAATACTACATCAATTCCGTATTCACCATTTAAAAACTATGCAATTACTGATAAGCTATTTAACTCTGTGGGCCTTATTTTATGTTTCTAAAAACAGAAATAAACCCCTCCCAAAACTTTTTAAATTAATACATTTCTAAAATATTAGAAAATCCTCCTCTGAAGAAGTATGAAGTGAAGTTGCTTGGTTGTGTCCGACTCTTTGCGACCCCATGGACTGTACTACCAGGCTCCTCAGTCCATGGGATTTTCCAGGCAAGAGTACTGGAATGGGTTGCCATTTTCTTCTCCAGGGGATCTTCCCAACCCACAGATCGAACCTGGGTCTCTCACATTGTAGGCAGACGCTTTACTGTCTGAGCTACTAGGGAAGCCCTAATATTTTCTAAAATATTAGAAAATCCTCTTCTATTCTCCTGTAAATTTCCACCATGCTTAAATTCTTATCATATATTGTATTTGCATCTTGCTTTGTAATAATTCTTGTTTTCATGACTTAAATTCTCTATTAGTGAATACTTTGGGGATGAGATGGGAAGGAGAGATATAGTTTATTAGTCTTTTTTTCCTTATAGTATTTCACACAGCATATTTACTAATGTATGTGTGTATGTGTATGTTTAAAGACTTAAAAGAAATTTTTATCAAATTTATAAATAATTTAGAAGCTGAAAAAAAGAACTGTAAGTTGTAAGACAGGGAAAAGGTTCAAAATCTCAATGGGTTGAAATTTCTAGGAACAAATCAGTCCTGAATTTATAATCGTATTGTCAGCAGATTAGAGGATAAATATCACAATGTGTTTATTTTCACATTAGAACTGGCCAATTATGCTTAAGATGTTAAACCAACCAATATGAAATAGTTTAATTTAGTTGAACTATCACAGGCATGAAAATACATTACACACTCAGGGTAGTTTATCTTACTCATACTATACTTGGAGAAAGTTGTTCTGTCTTGGAAGCCTCTAAACAGAACTGGAGGAGTTTCAAGGAAGGGAAGCCAGCATTCTGAGGACTCTGTAAACATACATCTTCTGTATGTCTGCTACAGAAACCAGGGTTGTTTAGTGTGAAGAACCAAAGATAAACTATAATATTTGACTTCAAATATTCAAAGGTTGTCATTTGAAAGATATTAGATTTAGTTTCTGAGATTCTCAGTGATAGAAATATACCAGTGGAGAGAAGATGCAGAGAGGCAAACACTGACTTAATATAAAAACTTTAAACTTTTATAGACATCAATAAGTATAACAGACTATCCAGAAAAAATGTTTCTATGAATTGGGAGATTAAGATTAGTAAATATATAATAAGGCTGTTATAAGGGAGAGTCTTCCGGTTTTTTTTTTTTTTTTTTTTTTTTTTTGAGAGTCTTCCTTTTGAATGAGAAATTCAATTACATAATATTCAACAATTGTTTGAAAATTATATTTCAATTAATTTATAAAACAAGAACTTAAAGTGTATTTTCTAGGGACTTCCCTAGGGATACTGTGGATAAGAACACCCTTATCAATGCAGGGCGGATGCAATCCCTGGTCCAGAAAGATTACACATGCCATAAAGCCACTAAACCCATGCACCACAACTACTGAACCCAAGCTCTAGAGCCCATGAGCAGCAACCACTGAGACCACAACTCCTGGAGCCTGTGCATTCTAGGTCCCACAAAGACTAATGAGACCATGTGATATAACTGCTGAAGCCCATGCACCATAGAGCCTGCTCACTGCAGCTACCGAGCCTGCCTGCTGCAACTATTAAAGCCCATCCTCCTAGAGCCTGTGCTCCACAAGAGAAGCAACCACAATGAGAAAAGCCTGTGCACTGCAACAGAGTAGTCAGCTCACAACTAGAGAAAGTATGCTTGTAGCAACAAAGACCAAGTGCAACCAAACTAAATTTTTTAATGTATTCAATATTCCTCTCAATTAAAACATTTTTAAATAAATATATTTTCAAAGTACTTGCTAAATGTCCCTTTGTGAAAATGGAGTTAATCAATTGAAGACAAGAGAGAGAAAAAAAGAAAACCTTAGATTTATTCAAATCACCATTTAAAAAATTATTTGCAACTTTGGAAAACAAACCAAAAAGTAGTTGCATTTATGAAACACTAAAAGAATCGATTCCATTTGTTTGGAACCATAAAATAGCCTGGACAGCCAAAGCATGCTTGAGAAAGAACAAAGATGGATGTATCACATTCCCTAATCTCAAACTATACTACAAATCTGTAGTAATCAGAACAGTATACATAGATCAATTGAATGGAATACAGGACCCAAAAGTAAATCCAGCCTTATATGGTAACATAATCTACAAATAAGGAGGCAAGAATACACAATGGAGGAAAAAAAAAACAGTCCCTTCAATAAATGATGTTAGGAAATTTAGACAGCTACATGTAAAAGAATAAAACTAGACAATTTTGCAAGCCCATGGGCTGTACCCTACCACACTCTTCCATCCATGGGATTTCCCAGGCAAGAGTACTGCAGTGGGTTGCCATTGCCTTCTCCAGAGGATCTTCCCAACTCAGGGATTGAACCTGGGTCTCAAGCATTGTAGACAGATGCTTTACCGTCTGAGCCACCAGGGAAATCCAGTTTTTGAATACTTTATACAAAAATAAACTGAAAATTGATTAAATACTTAAATGTAAGGCCATAAAACTCCTAGTAGAAACCATAGGTAGTACCTGTTTGACATCAGTCTTAGCAATAGATTTTTGGATCTAAATGAGGAGTCCGGCAACAGCAACAAAAGAAAAAATAAATGTGACTATACCAAACTAAAAATCCTTTTCAGAGCAAAAGAAACTAACAAAAATGAAAACAACCTATTGAATGAGAGAAAATATCTGCAAAAGATATTTCTGATAAGGAGTTAATATTCAAAATATATAAAGAACTCATTACAATTCAATATAAAAATTTTAAAGAAAGGATCCAATTTAAAATAAATTTCTTATTAATAAGGAAACACAAGCCCTAAATGACACATTAGACTAGATGGACATAACTTATTTTTATAAAGTATTCCATCCAAAAGCAACAGAATACACATTCTTTTCAATTACATGTGGAATATTCTCCAGGATAGACCATATGCTGAACTACAAAGCAAGTCCCAGTAAATTTCAGAAAACTGATATAATATCAAGTATCTTTTCCAACCATAATATTATGAGGTTAGAAATCAACTACAAGAAAAATAAAACTGCAGAAAACATATATACACGGAGGCTAAGCAATATGTTACTTAACAACAAATGGATCACTACTGGGAATCAAAGGAGAAATCATAAAATACCTAGAGACAAATGAAAATGAATCCAAAACCAATGGGACATAAGAAAAGCAGTTTTAAGAGTAAAGTTTATAGTGATACAAGCTTACCTTGGGAAACAAAAATCTCAAATAAACCACCTATCCTTATAGCTAAAGCAACTAGAGTAGAACAGAGAAAACCCAGCTAGTAGAAATAAATTATAAAGCTAAAAAGTAAAATAAAAACATAAATAAATGAAACACAAAAAATAACAGAAAAGATCAATAAAACTAAAACCTGCTTCATTGAAAAGGTAAATACTGATAAAGTTTTAGCCACTCATTGAGAAGAATGGAGAAGGAAATGGCAATCCACACCAGTACTCTTGCCTGGAAAATCCCATAGATGGAGGAGCCTGGTAGGCTGCAGTCCATGGGGTCGCGAAGAGTCAGATGACTGAACGACTTCACTTTCACTCTTTCATTTTTCACTTTCATGCATTGGAAAAGGAAATGGCAACCCACTCCAGTGTTCTTGCCTGGAGAATCCCAGGGATGGCGGAGCCTGGTGGGCTGCCATCTATAGGGTCACACAGAGTCAGACATGACTGAAGTGACTTAACAGCAGCACCAGAATCAAGAAGAAAAGGAAGAGGGCCTCAATCAATAAATTCACAAATGAAAAATGAGAAGTTATTACTTACATTGCTGCTGCTGCTGCTGCTAAGTCGCTTCAGTCATGTCCCACTCTGTGCGACCCCATAGACAGCAGCCCACCAGGCTCAGCCATCCCCGGGATTCTTCAGGCAAGAACACTGGAGTGGGTTGCCATTTCCTTCTCCAATGCATGAAAGTGAAAAGTGAAAGTGAAGTCGCTCACTCGTGTCCGACTCTTAGACTACAGAAGCACAAAATATTATAAGGTTACCATGAGCAATTATACACCAATAAAATGGGCAACTTAGAAAAATGGACAAATTCTTAGAAAGGGACAACCTCTCAAGACTGAGCTAGTAACAAATAGAAAATACAATCAGACAAATAACCAGTGCTGAAATTGAATCAGTAATTACAAAACTCTCAACAAACAAAAGTCTAGGACAAAAAAAACAAAAATCCTGTCATGACTTCAGGGGTGAATTCTACCAAAAAGCTAGAAAAGAATTAAAATGTATCTTTCTGAAGCTATTCCAAAGAACTGCAGAGAAAGAAATCTTTTTGAACTTAGGCTAGAGACCACAACCACCCTGATACCAAAACCAAAGATATCATAAAAAAAGAAAGTTGAGGCCAGTATCACTGATGAACAAATAAATCTTCAACAAAATACTAGCAAACCAACTCCAAAAATGCATTAAAAGAATCACACACCATGATCAAATTGGGATTTATCCCAGGGATGCATGTATTTTTCAGTACACACAATCAACATGGTGTATCACATTAACAAATTGAAGAACAAAAACAATATGCTCATCTCAATAGATGCAGAAAAAACTTCTGACAAAGGAGGCAAGAATATACAATGGATTAAAGACAATCTCTTTAACAAGTGGTGCTGGGAAATCTGGTCAACCACTTGTAAAAGAATGAAACTAGAACACTTTCTAACACCATACACAAAAATAAACTCAAAATGGATTAAAGATCTAAACGTAAGACCAGAAACTATAAAACTCCTAGAGGAGAACATAGGCAAAACACTCTCCGACATACATCACAGCAGGATCCTCTATGACCCACCTCCCAGAATATTGGAAATAAAAGCAAAAATAAACAAATGGGACCTAATTAAAATTAAAAGCTTTTGCACATCAAAGGAAACTATTAGCAAGGTGAAAAGACAGCCTTCAGAATGGGAGAAAATAATAGCAAATAAAGCAACTGACAAACAACTAATCTCAAAAATATACAAGCAACTCCTACAGCTCAACTCCAGAAAAATAAATGACCCAATCAAAAAATGGGCCAAAGAACTAAATAGACATTTCTCCAAAGAAGACATACAGATGGCTAACAAACACATGAAAAGATGCTCTACATCACTCATTATCATAGAAATGCAAATCAAAACCACTATGAGGTACCATTTCACACCAGTCAGAATGGCTGCAATCCAAAAGTCTACAAGTAATAAATGCTGGAGAGGGTGTGGAGAAAGGGAACCCTCTTACACTGTTGGTGGGAATGCAAACTAGTACAGCCACTATGGAGAACAGTGTGAAGATTCCTTAAAAAACTGGAAATAGAACTGCCTTATGATCCAGCAATCCCACTGCTGGGCATACACACTGAGGAAACCAGAAGGGAAAGAGACATGTGTACCCCAATGTTCATCGCAGCACTGTTTATAATAGCCAGGACATGGAAGCAACCTAGATGTCCATCAGCAGATGAATGGATAAGAAAGCAGTGGTACATATACACAATGGAGTATTACTCAGCCATTAAAAAGAATACATTTGAATCAGTCCTAATGAGGTGGATGAAACTGGAGCCTATTATACAGAGTGAAGTAAGCCAGAAAGAAAAACACCAATACAGTATACTAACACATATATATGGAATTTAGAAAGATGGTAACAATAACCCTGTGTACGAGACAGAACAGTCTTATGGACTCTGTGGGAGACGGAGAGGGTGGGAAGATTTGGGGGAATGGCATTGAAACATGTAAAATATCATGTATGAAACGAGATGCCTGTCCAGGTTCGATGCACGATACTGGATGCTTGGGGCTAGTGCACTGGGACGACCCAGAGGGATGGTATGGGGAGGGAGGAGGGAGGAGGGTTCAGGATGGGGAACACATGTATACCTGTGGTGGATTCATTTTGATATTTGGCAAAACTAATACAATTATGTAAAGTTTAAAAATAAAATAAAATTTAAAGCTTTGCAAAAAAAAGAAAAAAAAAAAAACTTCTGACAAAATTCAAAATCCATTTATGATCTAAAAAACTCTCCAAAAAGTAAACATAGAGAGGACATACCTCAAAATAAGAAAGTCCTTATATGACAAACCCACAGCTAACATCATACTCCCTTGTGAAAAGCTGAAAGTACTTCCTCTAAGATCAGGGACAAGACAAGAATGTCCACTCTCACCAATTTATTCAACACAGGTTTTGTAAGGCCTAGCCACAGCAATCAGAAAAAGAAATGAAAGGAATTCAAATTGGAAGATAAGTAAAACTGACACTGCTTGCAGATGATGTGATCCTACACATAGAAAATCCTGAAAATGCTACCAGAAAACTATTAGAGATCAGTGAATTGGTAAAGTTGCTGGATATAAAATTAACACACAGAAATCTGTTGCATTTCTATACACCATTAATTAAACATCAGAAAGAGAAATTAAGAAAACAATCCCATTTACCTCTGCATGAAAAATAATTAAAATACCTAGGAATGAGCCTACCTACAGAGAGAAAAGGCTTTAGTTCCAAAAACTATGAGATGCTGATGAAAGAAATCAAAGGCAACAAAAATAGATGGGAAGATGTATTGTTTTCTTGGATTTGAAGAATCAATATTGTGAAAATGATCATACTACCCAAGGCAATCTACAGATTCAATGCAATCCCAATCAAATTACCAAAGGCATTTTTCACAGAACTAAAACAAAACACTGTAAAATTAGTATGGAAACACAAAAACATACTCTGAGCAGTAAAAACTATCTTGAGAGGAACAGAACTTGAAGAATCATACTCTTTGATCTCAAATTATACTGCAGAGGTACAGTAATCAAAACAGTATGGTATGGGTACACAGATAGGCATATAGATCAATGAAACAGGATAAAAAGCCCAGAAATAAACCCATGCACCAATGGTCAGTTAACCTATGACAAAGGAGGCAAGACTATACATTGGAGAAAAGACAGTTTCTTCAGTAAGTGATGCTGCTGGGGAAACTGGGCAGCTATATGAAGAAGAGAGAAATTAGAAAATTCTCTAACATGGTAAACAAAAACAAACTCAAAATGGATCAAATATAAGATTAAATACTACAAAGGTCCTAGAGAAAAACATAAGCAAAACACATTTTGACATAAATTACAGCAATGTTTCTTTGAACCTATTCCCTAGAGTAAAAGAAAAAATAACAAATAGGAACTAATTAAACTCAAAAGCTTTTATACAGCAAAGGAAACCATAAACAAAACCAATAGACAACACACTGACTGGTAGAAAGTATTTGTAAATGATGCTACTGGCAAGGGATTAATCTCCAAAATATACAGACAGCTCATGCATCTTAATAGCAAAAAATATCTATAAATTAAGAAAATGGGCAGAAGACCTAAATACACATTTCTTCAAAGAATACATATAAATGGTCAGTCACATGAAAAGATGCATAATGTCATTAATTAACAGAGAAACACAAATCAATACTACAGTGTGGTTCAAAACTACAATGAGGTAGCACCTCACACCAGTAAAAAGTCTACAAATAATAAATGCTGCAGAGAGCACCATTCTGCACTGTTGACAGGAATGTAAGTTGGTACAGTAACTATGGAGAGCAGTTGCTTAAAAAACTAAACAGCTAACCATAAGACACAGGCATATATCTGGAGAAAATGCTAATTCTAAAAGATACACATACTGAATGTTTATCACAGCACTGTTTATTGTAGCTGAGACATGGCAGCAATCTAAGTAGCCATCAACAGATGAAAATATAAAGATGTAGAATATATATAAACAATGGAATATTATTCAGATATAAAAAAGAATGAAATGATGCCATCTGAAGCAATATGGATGGACCTAGACATTATTTTAATAAGTGAAGTCAGATAAAGATAAATATCATATAATATCACTTATTATGTGGAAGTTATGATCAACCTAGACAGCATATTAAAATGCAGAGATGTTACTTTGCCAACAAAGGTCCATCTAGTCAAAGCTATGGCTTTTCCAGTAGTCATGTGTGGATGTGAGAGTTGGTCTATAAAGAAAGCTGAGCGCTGAAGAATTGATGTTTTTGAACTGTGGTGTTGGAGAAGACTCTTGAGAGTCCCTTGGACTGCAAGGAGACCCAACCAGTCCATCCTAAAGGAGATCAGTCCTGAATATTCATTGGAAGGACTGATGCTGAAGCTCCAATACTCTGGCCACCTGATGTGAAGAACTGACTCATTTGAAAAAACCCTGATGCTGGGAAAGATTGAAGGTGGGAGGATAAGGGGATGACAGAGGTTGAGATGGTTGGATGGCATTGCTGACTCAATGGACATGAGTTTGAGTAAATTCTGGGAGTTGGTGATGGACAGGGAGGCCTGGCATGCTGCATTCCATGGGGTCACAAAGAGTCAAACACAACTGAGCAACTGAATTGAATTGAATTATGTGGAATCTAAAAGAATGATACAAATAAACTCATTTACAAAACAAAAATAGAGCAACAGACATAGGAAACAAACTTATGGTTACCAAAAGAGATAGCAGGGTGGGCGCCAGGGAGATAAATTATGAGTTTGGGATTAACAAACACACACTACTATATATAAAACAGATAAAAACAAGGACCTACTGTATAGCATGGGGAAATTATAGTCAATATCTTGTAATAATCTATAATGGAAAAGAATCTGAAAACATATACATGTGTATATATATGTGTGCATCAGTTCAGTTCAGTTCAGTCACTCAGTCGTGTCCGACTCTTTGCGACCCCATGAACAGAAGCACGCCAGGCCTCCCTGTCCATCACCAACTCCCGGAGTTCACTCAGACTCACGTCCATCGAGTCAGTGATGCCATCCAGCCATCTCATCCTCTGTCGTCCCCTTTTCCTCCTGCCCCCAATCCCTCCCAGCATCAGAGTCTTTTCCAATGAGTCAACTCTTCGCATGAGGTGGCCAAAGTACTGGAGTTTCAGCTTTAGCATCATTCCTTCCAAAGAAATCCCAGGGCTGATCTCCTTCAGAATGAACTGGTTGGATCTCCTTGCAGTCCAAGGGACTCTCAAGAGTCTTCTCCAACACCACAGTTCAAAAGCATCAATTCTTTGGTGCTCAGCCTTCTTCACAGTCCAATTCTCACATCCATACATGACCACTGGAAAAACCATAGCCTTGACTAGACAGACCTTAGTTGGCAAAGTAATGCCTCTGCTTTTGAATATGCTATCTAGGTTGGTCATAACTTTTCTTCCAAGGAGTAAGCATATATACACAGAAACATATAAATGTGTGTGTCTGTGTGTGTGTGTATATATATATATATATATATATATGTATATATATATAACTGAATCATCTTGCTATATACCTGAAATTAATACATTTTAAATTAAGTGTATTTCACAAATGGTTAAAAAGAAAATCATTGTAAATACATTGTTATTCTTTTATCTAATGGATCCCACAGTATTATGTTTTAAAATAGGGACAGTACTAAAAAGATATATAGAAATAGGAAGTAAATTTATATTATCATATTGTAGTTTGGGTTACACTAAGGAATTTTCTTGAATTTTGCAAGACATTAACATTTTTTTGAATTTGAAATGAAGAATCTATATTATCATAAGTTGGTTTGAAATGAAAAAACGTGGGCAGCGGATCCAAATAGATATTTTTCCAAAGAATATATGTAGATGTCCAACAGGCACATAAAAATGCTCAAAATCACTAATCATTAGGGAAATATGAATCAAAACCACAATGAGATTTCTCTTCACATCTGTCAGAATGGCATGTGTGTGTATGCTTAGTCACTCAGTTGTATCTTACTCTTTGTGACCACATGGAATATAGCCTGTCAGGCTACTCTGTCCATGGGGATTTTCCAGGCAAGAATATTGGAGTGGGTTACCATGCTCTCCTCCACAGGGATCTTCCCAACCTAGGGATTGAACTCAGGTCTCCTGCATTGTAGGTGGATTCTTTATAGTTTGAACCACCAGGAGAGCCCATTAGAATGGTTTAATAATTACCAAAAATAACAGGTGTTTACATGAATGTAAGGAAAAGGGGACCCTAGTTTATTGCTGGTAAGAATTTAAACTGGTATAGCCACTATGCGAACAGTATGGGCTTTCCTCAAAACAGTAAAAATAGAACTACCATGCAATTCAACAATTATACTTCCATTTATTTGAAAAAAAAAAAAGAAAGAAAACATTAATTCAAAGAGATAAATATACCCAGTTTTTCATTGCTGCTTAACAGCCAAGATGTGGATGCCACCTAAATGACTATCAATAGATGAGTGAATAAAGATGTGGTGTATATATCTATATACACAAAGACATATACAGGCACATATACAATGAAATGTTACTAAGCCATAAAAATAATGTCTTGCCATTTGTGTAGACATGCATAGGCCTAAAGGATATTATGCTGAGTGAAGTAAGTCAGACGGAGAAAGGCAAATACCATGTTTATTTTCACTTGTATGTAGAATCTAAAAAATGAAAGGACAAATACAATAAAACAAAAGACTAATATTCTGAGAACAAACTAGTGGTTGGCAGAGAAGAGGGTAGGAAGATGAGTGAAATAAATGAAGCAGATTAAGCAGTACAAACTTCCAGTTATAAAATAAATATCAAGGATGTCATATACAGCACAGAGAATATAGTAAAAAAATATAAAAATTTGAATGGTAACAGATGGTAAGTAGACTTATAGTGGTGATCATTCAATCATGTATAAATATTGAATCATGTTGTACACCTGAAACTAATATATTATAAATCAATTGTATATCAATAAAAAAATAAGGGGTTCCATATCTGTTCTAATGCATGTATGTCCATTAACCTAATTATTTCTGAAATATAGTAATTAACTGACCCATGAAGTCACAAGTTAATGAATACATGAACTTTTTAAGATCAAAAAAGTCACTGATTTATGCTCAGCAATTCCATCCTTAGGAAGCGTATTTATACCTTGAATTTTGCATGAAGCTATTATGTGAATTATACAATTAGGCAATATGCATTTAACTACAGTCAACAGAGTTCTAATTTGACTGTCAATTAAGGCTGCATGTTGACTACCACTTAAGTGAAATATAATGTGGAGGGTAAAATATTACCTCATAAGTCTGCATTCATCTTTTTTTTCTAACAGATTCAAGCCTACATTCAGCATGCAATTAAATCACAAAATACTAGACACACTGTGACCTCCATGGCAAGTATCAGTGTATATATTCACTTCTTAGTTGACAAGCAGTATAGGTATTTTACTGAACTTCAAGTGGTGTGAAGTTCCAAGACTCTTACAGAATTATGCATGATAGAAACTCCAAGTAGCTATCTCGGTTTGATTTAAAAAAGAAAAGGTGGGCTTGAAATGCTTGATTGAGGAACAGGTGAGGTTTAAAATGACTGAAGAGTTATTGAACTCATTTTGACATGTTTTAAATAATGGCCGGAAACTACAAGGGCACATGCAGTGAAGTTAAATCTTTCCCACTCATTAATAGAGGGGATACAAAGGTCACTGCTGGGCAAAGAGAATTGACTAATCTCTCCGATGCACAGTATATCCAGCACCCCTTTATTTAATTTTGTGGAGGAAAGCTGGTCTGAATTAGGCCTTCACTAATTATTACAGGGACCTGACACAAACCTTAACAAGTCCCATAATGGTCTATCTATATATTCAGGCGAATTATTACATACTGACTCATGTATGCAATACTCAGATGTTGGGCTGCAGACGTTCTGCTGTTCACTTAGAACCTCTTTTGAATTATTTTACATTTTACAAGATGCAAAAGAAAATAGCTGTGTAAATTAGAGAAAGAAGCAGAATAACACCCATGGGGTGGGGATAGGGAGCTGATTCTTAATGCTGTGTCTAAGTAAAATGTGAGCCATTTCATCCTTGAAGCCTGACATTGCGCTTGAAGCTGCAAGTATGCTCTTCCTGGCATAATAAGATATTATACATAGAGATACAATATGTGTCTTAAATAGGTATGAGGACAGGAGGCAGCTTTCTAAGATCCTGACCAGCATTTTATTCCAAGAATGATAGCAAAGTTTTAAAGAAGTAGATGTCATCTCTCTGAGAATGTATGAAAAGAAAGAGAAGAAATGAATAGTGATCAGTACAACTTCAATTCCTGCCTCACAATTTTCAAAAAATTTCAAGGATAAGACAATCTTACATGTGTAACTCTTTCTCCCCAATTACTCTGGACATGTATGGACAGGCATCCTCAGTCATGTACGACTCTTGGTGACTCCATGGACTGTGGCCTGCCAGGTTCCTCTGTCCATGGGATTTCCCAGGCAAAAATACTGGAGTGGGTTGCCATTTTCTTCTTCCAGGGGCTCTTCCCAACCCAGGAATCAAACCCACGGCTCCTGCAATGGCAGGTGGATTTTTTACCACTAAGCCACTGAGTGTTCCTAAATAAAATATATGCATTGGTTTTTAATTTACAACCTTTGGTGTATGCCAAGCCTAGGACGTCTTGTTACAAGGCTGACACTATCAAATATTTCTCTCACATGAGTAGCTAGGGAGCAAATATTTCTGCTTTTTGATTTGTAGGAGAAATTTTTTTCTTCTGATTGCTTGTTTATCACTAGAAGGTTAATGTTAAAGTGACACTTAACTTAGTTTAGCTCCTTTAGATCAAATTCTCTCCACACCTGTTATTTGAATTTCCTATACAGATTTTATTAAAATACATGAAAATGGAATCTGTGTTAAACATAACCTGTATATGACCTTAAGTATAAAGGAAATCTAAACCATTTCCCTTCTTTCTGTTACCAGTTTTTCAACCCTTTCTTAACTAGTTATTTCAAAATGTGCTTTTCCTCCCTGCAAAACACATCTTTGTGTCAAAATGATGAAAATAGTGTAATGCTAAAAGAATACAGAAGCTCACTAGCAGTATTTATTTATTGCTTAACACATGTTTCTCTTACTTTTGTTTTGTAAATCTTCTAGATTTAAAATAAACTACTAGACGAGGATGAAAGGTTGCAGTTCTGTACCTATAAATAAAGCAGCTTACTAAATGCAAATGTTTCGTGTAGCCCAGTGTTTCAAGGAGCAATATTATGCAGCTCTTTTGGGAGAAAGGGGTTTTATACATTTCCTTTTGTTTTTTTTAACCTCTATGATTTAAGTTTTAAAGAAAAATATTTATAAATTGAGCCTCATATGTTGATTTGCAAAAGAAATACACTAAATACTATGTTTTCAGAGAAGAGCATTGAAATCCGGGTAAGAATGTGCTTGCAATTTACTTTCAGTTTGCAAGTATCAAAAAAATATATATGTAGCCTCTAGGGGTAATGCAATCGCTTTCATGATATTTCTATTCTAAAGAATATTTTCTAGATTTAATCTATGCAATCCAATCAAAACCATACATTCAAATAGAGCCTTTAAAAATATATTTTTGGACACTGTTTATAGAAAAATAACCAAAAAGCTTGACTATATTCAAAAAAAGAAGTTAGACTCAAGTAGAAAGTAACCTTGAATAATTTACTCTGAACTTTCCCAAAATGACTACAATGTCGAAAAGGATTTGGTCTCTATAACCTGTTATTTTCTGTGTATATAATTTTTCTTTTGTTTATTTTTGGGCCAAAAAAATGTCTGTTGCTGTTGAAGGGAATCTTGCAACAAATTCAGTTACTAGAAACCCCAAGGTCACTTAAAGCAGGACCATGACAAACTTCAACAGTAAATGAAGAAAATTAAAATATAAATAGAATTTTCCTGCAAACCAGTATAACTTAGGAACAAAAATGAGACATTCTGATATTTGTTTCTGTGAGAAAATAAACTGAAAAAAATTGTAGAACTTGGAAACTAAGCAAGATAGAATTACAACGGGTGTGGGAGATGAAGGAAGGAAGGAAGGAAAGAAGCAAACAAAAGTGAAGGGAAGAAGCATGAAAATGGATCTGGGGGTGTGGAAGCAAGCAAAATAAGCGAAATAAAATGCTAATTTCTATTTGGATATTTGTTCACTGAAAATCTTTCATATGTCATCACAGGTAGAGTGTGCTTAGTCACTCAGTCATGTCTGACTCTGCAACCCCATGGACTCATTCTCCAGTCAAGAACACTGGTGTGGGTAGCCATTACCCTCTCCAGGGCATCTTCCCAACCCAGGATTGAACCTAGGTCTCCCGTATTTCAGGTGGATTCTTTACCGCCTGAGCCACCAGTGAAGCCCTCTTGTAGTAATAGACATTGAAAAACACATTACTGTTTTCAATTCTTGTTACTAATTATTTTTACAAAAGATTTTTATAGAGACAAGTCTCTGAAGATAGAAATAAACAGGAAAAATAGTGTATAAAGTATTAGCATTTTCTTTCAACAAATTGAAAAAGTTCTGAAATTCATTATTTAAAGTGCAATGTTTCTTTCATTCACAGTACGGTATGTAGGGTCCTCCACTAGAGCTGTAGAAATGTGCTAATAATACTAGTTTCTGGGATCCTTCAAGATAGGCTGCAGGAAATGGGGGTGGCAGACAGCATCCAGCTGTCAGCAACTTCACGGTCTGCTGCAAAAAGCCACTTGCTCAAGGCCTTGCTCTCCATTCCAGGGCCAGGGACATCTGGTACTGAGTGAGGTGGGGCAAAGGAGTCGTACCGCTCTGCCCAAAGGCAGACCCTCTGCCTCACAACATTCACTTCCGAGCTCCCTTCCAGAGCAGTGGACACTATGCTGGCTTGCACTGTAAGCTCACTTTCTTCCTCTGCTCCAAATTGCTTTTTCCTCCTTCCTATTACAGGTTAGAATCTAATAAATATCTCTCTCCCTCACAATAAACTTTACTTTAGCTTCTGCTTCTGGAAAACCTAACCCATAAAAGTTGTTACACTAAGCTTTATAAACATTCAACTATAAAATGCAAATCATGATTTTTCACACTCATTGAGAAATTTTTAAACTCACTTTATTTAAAGGACTATGCAAAACAATTTCTATGTATTATCTCCCTACCATTTAATTATCAACATCTTATTAGACTCAAATTTTATATCCACTATATAAATGAAGAAGCCAGAGCAGAGAGAAGTCTGAAGGGACAAAGCTTAGAATCAGATCCCAGCAGTCTAAGAATCTATGTTATTAACCATTTGTATGCAGCAATTCTTCAAAAATTGTTCAGATGCAACTTTTATATGCATGGTCTCAAACAGCCAAATAAAAATGTGGAAAACTCCATAACTCAAACATCCCATTGTCTGATTCTAATGTAGGTGAGACATTTGGATAAGCCGTATATAATTTCAACTTTCACCGGGATGCTTTACATTGAAAAATTTCATCATGCATTTAAAATAAAAATTACTGTAAAACAAGCAGTACCTGTGATATTAGAGATAGACAGATGGAAAAGAAAGTGACTGCTACTTTCAAGAAGCAAAATTCTTAAAGTAAAAGAAGAATGCAAACCAACAGCTTCAGCTCAATGTCCTAGGTGCTAAAATAAAGGTACAAGTTGCAGCAGATCCAGTAAAGGAGACAATAGCTCTTTGTAGAGAAGTCAGAAAAGACTGACTTCATATAGGACAAGTGCTGGAGCTAGAGACTCGAAAGTAGGGGGCAACTCTTCCCAAGGTAACAGGTCAGCAAAGACGCAGAGTCTTGAAAAGGCATGGTCTGAGGAGAGGCCAATAGGTTTTCTGACAAGTGAGTCATAGCTTTTCAGTCAAAGTTTCCTTCACTGTCTGACCATTTGAACTAATCTACAACCATCTGCTTTTCTTTCTAGATGAAACGTGTTTGATCCTATTTTAGTTAATAGTATCTTAAGAAATCTTATACCATTGTTGCCTCTTTATTAAATAAATAACATAATTAATGCTGTCTTATCCTTTATTACATTCAAACTGCAGAAGGAAACAACCCTGACCACATCACACTCTCCCCACTCACAAGCACTCAGACCTTGCTAAAAACCCCTGCTAGGTGTTCCCACAGCACTCACAGTCTCTGCACTATGAGCATGTACCCTCCTTTATTATTTTTGCTTCATTCTAATTTTTCCTTACTAGACCACAAAGTCCATTGGGCAGGAAGCATCTCTAGCAAACTTCCCATTGATGGAATCTCTAGTGCTTGGAACTTAGTAGGTCCTTAGTAAATG
Organism: Bos indicus; assembly: GCF_029378745.1. Lineage (NCBI taxonomy): Eukaryota > Metazoa > Chordata > Mammalia > Artiodactyla > Bovidae > Bos > Bos indicus. Next base: position 63,826,688 of record NC_091762.1, on the reverse strand, counting down.
TGTATTAAATGAGCGAATGGATGAAGGCATTGTTTAGTCATTTATTCCTAAAATTAATAAATATTTATGGAGTATCTACTAGCTTCCAGACATTGTGCTAAGCCTTGGGATGATCCAGTCACTCCCTTAAAAAGTGGTGGCTCAGTAAAAAAAAAATCTGTCTGCCAATGCAAGAGACACAGGTTCAACTCCGGGTCTGAAAGATCCACAGGAGAAGGAAATGGTAACCTACTTCAGTATTCTTGCCAGAGCCTGGTGAGGTACAGTCCATGGGGTCACAGAATTGGATAGGACTTAGCAACTAAACAACAATCTAAAGATTTAGTCTAAACATAGGTATACACACATTTTTTTTCACAATTATTGTTTAAATACCTGCTAGTGAGTATAAAGGACTTGAGATCTCTGGAAGGTCTAAAGCTAGAAGTCAAAATGTTGTGTTGCTCAGTCGTGTCTGACTCTTTGTGATTCCACGGACTGTAGCCCACCAGGCTCCTCTGTCCACAGAATTCTCCAGTTTAGAATACTGGAGTGGGTAGCCATTCCCCTTCTCCAGGGGATCTTCCTAACACAGGGACCGAACCTCTGGGTCTTCCACATTGCAGGCAGATTCTTTACCATCTGAGCCACCAGGGAAGCTATCAGAGGTCAAAATACTAGAATAAAATATCATGAAACCAGTGCTTCAGTTAGATGAAATGGTTTATTCAAGGAAGACACATTTCCAACATCCATTTATCCTTTCATAAAAAAAGAAATATATGGAAGTTTTCAGAGAGTATAGTGAAAAGGGAGCAAACTTTGGAGTACGTTAAAATTTGACTTTAAGACTTAATTCTAGTTTGCCACTCAAAACTCTATGACCTTGAGAATGTTAACTTAAATATATTAACATTCATTTTCTCACTTGTTTTATTAATCAGGTTAAGAATTCTCATTCCCAGAGTTCCTTGTGAGGATTACCTCAAATTTCATATGTGAAGCACTTAGCATACCTCCAGGGACATAGCAGTCATTTAACTAATGTCAATTTTCTCTGCTAATTCTTAGGCTAACCTAAGAACCCATCAGGGGTAAGCATAACTTCCTTACCCCAAACTATCTTCTCTCCTGTCACGCAAAATTGAAATGATTTCTCTAATGACACTCATAATTTTAGGAGAACTTGCAAATAAACACTAAGGTGAATTTTACAAAAGGTACTCTAGCTAGACATATTTATTTATATACTGATGGAGAAGGGAATGACTACTCATTCCAGGAATCTTGCCTGGAGAATCCCATGGACAGAGGAGCCTGGTGGGCCACAGTCCATGAAGTTGTGAAGTGTTGAAAAGGACTGAACAGCACTTTCATACAGATAAGTTTCTCAATAGAAATTATTTGTACTATTGTTACTCTTCAGCTATCTAATAAAAGACTAAACAGTGACACTTTAGTCTTGAAAGATGAATTAAAATTTACAATGTGTAGTCCACGTTTTCTCCTGTCTGGTGAAGAGATCACAAATCCAACCTAGTTCAATAACATTCAACTGTGAGAGCTGGCAGCAGAATCTAAAAAAATTTTTAAAGGTAACCAACCAATGAGAGTAAGAGCAAGAGTTATATTGAAATGCATGACTTGCAAGATATTTTATGCCATTTTATTTTTAACTCTTATTCTTTTAACATTTACTCTTTGAGTCTTGATCATTTTCCAATCTATAGATGAAATTATGATAAGTTCCACGATTTTCTGATTTTTCAGTTAGTGAAACAATCTTTGTTCAACAATTTTATCTACACTTGTAGCAATAAAAATTTCACATGTGCTTCTAAGAGAGGTCCTCTTGCACTTACTGTCTAGGGTCTAACTCATGCTAAGCACCTGAACTGAGGGAACAGGAGGGAGTAGAGTGTGACTGGCATTTTCTTCTCCCACCCCTAGCTTGTTCTTCCACCAATTTGCTTATGGGTATTTTCTAACTCCTATGGGTAGAAGGAGGAAAAGAGGAAAGGGAAGAAAAGTTCTTTCTTATTAAATCTGCCATGATCCATTGACTGGAGTCATGTTCTCTGGACAAGCCAGGCATCTAAACTGACTCCTTTATTTAATGGAGAATAGTCACAGATTAGCTGAGACATTCCCATCCCTAACAAGTTTTTGCCTGTGGTTCCCTTGATGACAGCAAATTGTCACCTCCTGGTCCTTTAGCTCTTTCTTCAGCCTCTTACCTTACTTACTACCACAGGATGTTGGAGTCATAGACAGTCTTCTGGGCAAGACTTAAGATGGCACTATGTTCCTTCTTTTTCATATCTGTGCTGTGTATATAGTCTGTATCTGGTCCATGGGAAAGCAGTATACCTTACTTTTTGATGGATGCATATCCCCATTATTTTTTGAGGGACGCATATTCCCGTTATTTTTTGAGGGATGCATATCCATACTGTAGGATATCTCACACTTGTGCTTTTTTTTTTTTTTTTTTTTATGGCTCAGGCATTCTAGTTAGTAGTACATTAAGACTCCCAAGCTCCAGGGTACACATTTCAAACTCTAAATGGTTCAAATGAGTATTTTCTCAATGTTTGAAATAAGGATCAGACATTCCACATTCTCAAAACCTCCCACAAGGAAGTGGGATGGGGCTTTAACAGCATAGCATCTTCCAAAAATCCCCTTATCTCCACTTTTAATGTTTTCATTCTTGCAAAGTGCTGAGAATGTTTAGATTCAGAAAATTGGTCTCCATAATTTCTTCTGCAAATCCTTCATGGTGGTCTCATAACTCAACCTGTAATGTGGCATCCATTGTCCTCAGCTGAAATTAATACTAAAATATTTCCATTCTATTATACCATCACATAAGTTTTTCATAAAGTTAAATTTATTTAATAAAAAAATACTTCTCCTTAAGATTACATCTTTCTCCCTTTTTGCGGTGTGAAAAATTTCTTTTTAATGAAAGCCTAGGGATAGTGTACTATGGTTTATTTTATAATGTGCTTCCTTGATAAAATAAAAACTTGACCACTGACTCTACTGGTCCTTTATTTGATTTTTAATTTACAGGTTGATATTTACAGGTTTTAATTTACATCTTGATAGATGACTCAAGACTATTAATGTAGGTTAGCATCCTAATGTTCTTCTAAGGAAGGAAATTAAAAATCTGAAGTAACAAAATGAAACTCCCAAGTAAACATAGCAAATAAGCGACATTCAAGACTAGTATGAAGTATATATTTTTCCTGACTCCCAGTCTAGTGCTCACTCCACTACAAATATACACTTAAAGAGCTAAGTAAATTGTTTCAAAAATAAAGCTTAAAATAAATAGAAAGAGGCTAATTATAAAAAAGAAAGCTTGAAAAATGGTGATGATAATGCTATAAACAAAAGTGAAAACATATGAGGCTTAAAATGTGTCAAGTATAGAGTACTTGCCTGAGACAAGCTCGTTTAATTCCTACAACAGCTCTGCGACATAAGTGTGGTTATTATCCCCCCTGCACAAATGAGAAAACAGGCACACTGTGGTTTGTAGCGTGCCTCTGTCGTCCATGCAGGACTTCCCAGGCAGTGCTAGTGATAAAGAACCCACTTGCCAACGCAGGAGACAAAAGAGATGTGGGTTCAGATCCTGGGTTGAGAAGATCCTGTGGAGGAGGGCACAGCAAACCACTCCAGTATTCTTGCCTGGAGAATCCCATGGGCATAGAGTTGCAGAGCTGGACATGTCTAAAGCAACTTAGCATGAATGCACATGTCCTCCAAGTTGATGATGCCCTTAACCACTATAATTTACAACAACTTCTGATGAAGAATTGGTTATCTCTAATCTGGAAATAATTTTCATCTATCAAAATAAAACTTCAGAAAGTTACCATCAGGATCATTAGGTAATGGAAAGATGGAACTTAAAAAGCAAAGGAAAAAATGAATACTTGATTGAACTTTTAGGACAGTTATAAAAAACAACTCATTACAGTAAAACTATATAGAGATCAGAAAAATATCAGGAGACTCTAAACGAAAATTGTCTACTAATAAAATTTTAACATGTCTTTTTGAATTTTCATATTTTTTTCCTATAATCCCTAGATTTTTTTAAGCCTACCATGTGTTAGGGGCTTCCCTGCTGGCTCAGTGTTAAAGAACACACCTGCCCATGCAGGAGATGCAGGTTTGATCCCTCAATCAGGGAGATTCCCTGGAGAAACAAATGGCAACCCATTCCAATATTCTTGCCTGGGAAATCCCACGGACAGAGGAGCCTAGCAGGCTACAGTCCATGGGGCTGCAAAAGAGTTGGACACAACTTAGCAGCTAGACAACAACAACCATGTGTTAAATTTCACATACATATGATATAGCATTTTAGGGTCAGATGATATTTCCATTAAATATTTCGTATTTCAGGAGTTCATTACAATCTACTTACAATTTGTTTAAAGCTTCAAAGTAGCAAAAATACATGCTTTTATAAAGATTTTAAGCCAGTTGGTAAGAGGCAGGCACACAAGAATCGTAGTTTCTGCTATGCATGTTTTTTTCTTCTTCTACATGTTTGTTTGTTTGTAAATAGCAAAACAACTTGATGTTAAACACTGAAGCTGTGCAGGCTTTGTTAGGCTGTTCTTTTCCAATTTAAACAAAACATAAAACAGAGGAGATATTTATCTTTAAAGAGTGGCTCCCACCATTGGGATGCCACCTTATTCTGTTACTCTCCAGGAGTTATAGATGTAGGCAAAAATATATAGCAGGGCATATATTTCAGTGAAAAGAATTAATTACCCAAGGAGTAAAAGATTGTGTGGAGTAGAATGAGAGACTTTGGGAAGCTTTCCTGTAGATACAATGCTGAGAAACACACTCCATGTTGAGAGGCTTATCCATCTTATATTTTACCTAACCTTTGACTGAAGCCATATTCAAGCAATGTTACCTTATTATCCCTTAAATGTTCTGGTATCATGTTAGTTTTAGCTAAATATCAAATTTTTGAGTCCAGAAAAAATATCCCTACAGTACGCCTGTCCTTGATTTCTCCATTACAGATGGGAGTTTAATTCTTTTATAAATTTGTATTAAATTTTATCAGAGTAAGAATTACTTTTCGAAACAGACAGTGAAATGCCTTTCAAAATACTGTTTTGGCTTAGAACTGTCATTCTTTAAGCTTAATGGCTTCAGCCCCAGGGCTGAAAAGTTACACTAGTATTACAGCTGTTCAATGTAACATTCAAATAATGTTTGCTATTGATTTAGAAGATTCAAACAGCTTGGATTCTGTTCCCTTTCATTTACATCCTTAGCATCAAAGTCGCAGAGCATTAGGGTAGTATAGTAAAGCAGTTAGAAAAAAATTAACGTTGCTGACAGTAAGATCTAGTTGCTCATTACTATGGCTGAGCAAAATTTGTGTGTTCACCACTCATCAGTAAACAGGAGAATGCCATTTGTAAACCCGAAAGAACAATGAATTATGAAATTTTCTGACAGTTCATTCATATGGAAAAGACCTCAGCCAAAACAGAAAAGCAATGCACTCCCTGTTGACTCAAACCTCTTTTGTAAAGGGCTTAACCTTGTGTTACTTAATAAAATTCCACACTGATATGGGTCAGTATACTTTGCAATGAAGCCTGAAGGGACCACTTCTGAAGGCATTGTGGTTTAGAGAAGAAAATATAGGAGTTTGGAAAAAAAAAAAATCTAAATCAGCAGCTGACATAGTCTATGACCTTGAGCCAGTTGCTTAACCTCCTTGGGCCTGAGTTGCTACATCTGAGAGCAGGAATAACACTTTAATAGAAGCATAAAAAAAGAGCCCACTTCTTTCTATTTCACAAAAATTGGAGTAGGGATTAATGAGATAATATGTGTAAAGCAATTTGATCTCATGAGGGAAAGGCATTAAAATACATAATATCAAGCATTACTACTAATAATTATTCCAGTTGACCTACGTGTAAAGGGTAGAAGAGTCTGACTTTTTGAATAGGATAATTACATGGGGAACAGGTTTATTTATTTATTTATCTGCTCTCCCCAAAGAGCCAGAAGTTAATTGTGTTTCGAACCTAGAAGACAAGATTGTGACTTAGGTATGGTAAATGGTTCACTAAAACAGCTACTGAAAAGATAGTAATAATGTGGCTCATCTTATTCTTTGGGATGGAATGCTGGGAGTTAATATGTAAGCAAGGGAAACTTTCAAGCAATGAATCATTATCTGTTAGGAAATATTTATTCCCTCAGAAAGAAGTGTCAACAAGTATATTCCACCACCCTCTATCATAAGGCTATTTCATGACCTTGGCTATTTAGTATGAAATGTGAAAATGTTTAAAATAAGAATTTACTTTTAATATGGTCTGCCAACAGCCAGAATCTCTCACTTTAGCAAAGAGAGGCATGTTATTTAGTCACTCAGTCATGTCCAGCTCTTTGCAACCCCACGGACTATAGCCCGCCAGACTCCTCTGTCCATGGGATTTCCCAGGCAAGGACACTAGGATGCGCTGCCATTCCCTTCTCCAGGGGATCTTCCTGACCCAGGGATCAAATCTGTGTCTCCTGAATTGTCAGGCAGGTTCTGTACCACTGAGCCACGTGAAATCTAAAATGAGACACATAGGCAGGGACAAAATCAAGAATTTTTTTTTTTTCAAGCCGACATTAATTGGCATACTGACTTTAGTCAAATACATTTATTATTCATGGAATAATAACCTACATATCTAGTTTAAATCACTATGTAAGATTTCAGAGGTATAGAAGGAGATATAATTTTTCAGAGTTCTGGAGAGAGTAGTCAAGACCTCACACAGGTGGTAGCAGTCGAATCATGGTGTAATAGATATGGCTGAGGTTCATTTGAGCCATAAATTCAGGAAGGAGCAGTCAGGTGTGGCTAGAGCATAAAGACCTTGCAGGGAAAAGGCAGAACACAAGGCTCAAGTGACACTATGGGCCAGGTGCTATCATTCAGGATGGCTCCGGGGAGGGATCGGAATACTATCTGGCAAAATGGTGATTCTCAAGAGGATGTGACACGTCACACCAAGAGCAGGCCAACCTCTTCCCTGCTGCACATATGCTCAAGCCACAGTCTCTGCCACAAATATTAATTCAGAGGCAGTTTGTAATACCATTAAGTGTACCTAAAAAGACCATTGAAGGATTTTAAGCAGACAAATCACTTCCCAGATCTGTGTTTCACCCTGTATATTTCTATAATTAAGTAAACAAGAAGAATACTGTTTGCATAGTTGTATCCCTCCAAAAGCAGAGGGTACCCCCTTACAAATATGTCATCTGGATTGGTCTCCAGTGCTTCTCAAAATTTCTAAATGTGCTTTTATTTCCTCCATATACTTGACCCAATAATGATTCAATATATGTGTACCATATATATTGAATCATTATTGGGTCAAGTATATGGAGCCATTAAATTAAAAGACCCTTACTCCTTGGAAGGAAAGTTATGACCAACCTAGATAGCATATTCAAAAGCAGAGACATTACTTTGCCAACAAAGGTTCGTCTAGTCAAGGCTATGGTTTTTCCTGTGGTCATGTATGGATGTGAGAGTTGGACTGTGAAGAAGGCTGAGCGCCGAAGAATTGATGCTTTTGAACTGTGGTGTTGGAGAAGACTCTTGAGAGTCCCTTGGACTGCAAGGAGATACAACCAGTCCATCCTGAAGGAGATCAGCCCTGGGATTTCTTTGGAAGGAATGATACTAAAGCTGAAACTCCAGTACTTTGGCCACCTCATGCGAAGAGGAAAAGACTCATTGCTGGAAAAGACTCATGACTCATTGGAAAAGACTCTAATGCTGGGAGGGATTGGGGGCAGGAGGAGAAGGGGACGATAGAGGATGAGATGGCTGGATGGCATCACTGACTCGATGGACGTGAGTCTGAGTGAACTCCGGGAGTTGGTGAGGGACAGGGAGACCTGGCATGCTGCGATTCATGGGGTCGCAAAGAGTCGGACACGACTGAGCGACTGATCTGATCTGCTCTGATCTGATATGTGCACCATAGGGCTTCTCTGGTGGCTCAGCTGGTAAAGACTGTGCCTGAATGCCAGAGACCTGGGTTCAATCCCTGGGTTAGGAAGATCCCCTGGAGAAGGGAAAGGCTACTCACTCCAGTATTCTGGCCTGGAGATTTCCATGGACTGTATAGCCCATAGGGTCGCAAACAGTCTGGACATGACTGAGCCACTTTCACTTTCATATGTGCACCATTTGAAAAAATAATTACAGTAAATACGCCAAGTGGCTAAGTCAGTAAATAATTTGCCTGCAATGTAGGAGACCTGGGTTTGATCCTTGGGTCTGGAAGATCCCCTGGAGAAGGAAATGGCAACCCACTCCAGTATTCTTGCCTGGGAAATCCCATACAGAGAAGAACCTGGCAGGCTAACAGTCCATGGGGTAACAAAGAATTGGATATGACTTAGCAACAAAACCACCACACATTTAAAAATGATCTAAATAAACTTTATGTCCACAAATTCTAAAATTTCAAAGAAATTTTCCAGGCTACAATCTCTGGTTTGTATATCACAACTGAATAGTTATCAATCCCTTGACACATTTATCTTCTTTAGTTTATTGAATACAGAGGGAAAATAATAAGAATGAAAATTTGAGGCTGAAGATCCTATTTCTATTCTCAGCAAAGCAACTTACTGGCCATGTACAGTGACACTGTTAGTTGAGATCATAGTACCTTCCTGGGCTAACTTTTACAGGTTTTACCAGCATCACGTGACACAATGAATAGGAAAGTCCTTTGACAACATGTAAGTATAGCACACAGAAGGATTTGCCAAACAAGACTTAACTGGACCCCCAAGTTTGAATAAGAGACACAAAGGGGCAAATGTTCAGAAAACTGTGAGAGGGGGTCAGGCCCTAGAAAGGGCCATGAACTTTGGGTCTCAAAAGTGAACTACTTATTTTAGAAATTCTTTCAGTTCAGCTGAAAGTTACTCTTAAGTCTTTCAGAAGTACAGCTGAAAATTACTCTCTTGTAGAACAATGTGATGGAGTTTCACAAAAGATACATTTTTCAACATATAAATTCATATCAAAAAAGGATACACAAATGAGTCTTTATAAAATACATTTTGTAAGTAGGACTATTAGAGATGAAACTAGGATAAGTCACAGAATTTAAAAAATACCTTTGTTTGTACTATTTTCATGAAAAGTGTTCTCTGTTGGCCTTCTTTTATTTATCTCTGTATTCCTAAAACATACAGTACCTGATCTTGGTAGTTAAGTAATTAATTTTAAGTAAGTTAATACTAAAGACAGTGTTCTAACACAGGCATAAATTGTCACAAATACTAAGTGACCTAAACAAAAGAATCTAATTTTTCCATTTATTCCTAAGTACACCAACCTACTATCCAGACAGAAACTGTGGTATACCATTTTCAATAAGGATTTTTAAATAAACATGAATGACATTAGGCTTAGTTTATATGACTGTTTAAAACGGAGATAAAGTGAATGAACAAGCACCATGAAATACCTTAAAAGGTATGAAATACCTTAAAAAACTGATTTCTGGCATCTTTCTAGAAAAAAGAACATGCTATATGTATACAACAGAAAATTAAAAGAGTTCAAGATTTCCCAATTAAGCCCTTTAAAGAGCACTATGGGTTGGGGGGGGGGATGCAATAATTGCCCACCACGTGGTCAAGAAAATGCCTAAAGGAAACAATTTTTTTTAAGTTTATTGCAACAAACCAAAGACAACCCAGGACATAGAAAACAATTGTTTCCAAATTAGTTTGCTCCTAAATACATATTTAAAAACCCTGAGAAGGGAATCAGTTAAGATCGAAATTTTAATTAAGTGGGAAAAATATACAAGTACCTAATTCCATAGAAAGCACTGTGTTTTCTACTGGAAACAGAATGAAGAAAACTACACAGATATTTCCTTCAAGTATTTGAATCAGGTAAATTATTTTCATACAGGTAAACAAACTGCTATAATGAGACAGACTCTATTATACTATTGTTATTGTTTAGTCAATAAATCATGTCAGACTCCTTGTGACTCCATGGACCAAAGCCCGACAGGCTCCTCTGTCCCTGGGATTTCCCAGACAAGAATACAAGAATTACCATTCCCTTCTCCAGGGGATCTTCTTGCCCCAGGGATCAAACCTGCATCGCCTGTACTGCAGGCAGACCCTTTACCACTGAGGTAGAAAATACGACGGGCCCTCAGAAAGATGAAAAAGTTTCCTTCTTAACCTAATTTCTGTATGTTGAATTTGTTTTCTGTTCTAAATACTCACTTTTCACTTTATTCCTAAACAATCTTGTCCATTCCTGTACTTTTAAATAACATTTATAATCCAACAATTCCCAGATTTATCTTTCCAGCCAAGACTTCACTGAGTTTCAAACTTGTATATCGAATGCTCAGTTTAATGCCTTCACTTGAATATCCCACAGGCATATCAAATTAAATGTCTTTATCACTCATGGTCCTTAGTTGCAAGCACCAGAAACTAACTCTAGCTGAAAAATCAAAAAGGAATCTCAAAAAGGATATTGAGAAGTTCACAGAATAGTTGGAAAACCAGGTTCAAGGCTAAATTTCTAGGGAAAATAATGACAATCATGAAACAGAGCCAGCCTGTTGAGAAAACAATCACAGCCACTCCTGTTATTAAATTTGAGAAGCCATTGTTTGCATGATTGCCACAAACCTGTTTTCTACAACTGGCCACCAGCACTGAATGACCTAACATACAAGACGATCTTGCTATTCCTGCCCCTACCCTGATACTGGAGCTAATAAGATCCATTAGCAGAATGGACCTCAAAAGCCAATCAGACCCTTGTATGATGAGTTTATGTGATTCACGAACATAACACCATGTTACAAAGAAGGCTGGGAAGGATAATTTTTGGCTTCTATCTTGGGAAGGCATAGAGCAGAAAACTTTCTTACATGTAGCAATGGTGCTGAGTACTCAGAGACATGACATGTTGTATACCACAGTATCCAGAACAGAACTCTTCATTTTCCATCCCCACAAATCACTCCACTTTTAGTCTTTAATGTTTTACACAATGGCATTTCCATCAACTCAGTTGTTCATGTCAGAACTTAAACATTTCCCTTTAAACTCCCTTCTGCACAACCACATCTAATTCACCACCAAATTTTGTCCATCCAGCTGATAAATCTTAATTCCTCCACTTCTCTATGCTTCTATGGTTTCTATTTGTCTAGATCAGAAGTCAGCAAGCTGTTTTGTAGAAGCCCACATACTAAGTATTTTAGGCTTTGTGGGCTATGTACAACTTGTCACATATTCTTTTTTACAACCTTTAAAAATGTTAAGACCATTCTAGCTTATGGGCCATAGGAAGCATGTCACAGGTAGGTTTGAATCCACAGACCATAATTTACTGACCTTCAGTCTAATCCAGGCTACTATCAACTAATTTCTAGACATACACTAAAAGTTTAACATTAATTAATTTCTACTTCTTTATCCATATTCAGTTCACTCACAGAGAACAGTCCATTTGCAGAGAACAACAGGAGTGGTATTTTGAAACCATAAATCTGATAGTGCCGCTTTGCTACCTAAAGACTTTTACTGGTTGCTCATTGCACTTAGCATAAAAACAGAACCGTTAAGTGGCCTTCAAGGCCCATAACCACCTGGGCCCTGCCAACCTCTTCACATTTACTGCACCTTCATAACATTCCAGCTGTATCTGCCTTACTATATTTCCCTGAATGGTAACTTCTGTCCCAAGTCAGGGACTCTGCACAGGCTCTACACTGCCTGGAATGATCATCTTGCCTTTGCTTAATCTACATCTGAAGGCTCAGGGTCACTTCCACTGGGGTGTCTTTGACCATGCTCCCCACAAATTAGGTTCCTATTATTTCTCTATTAGAGCACTCCTTTCTTTTTCTGCATATCACATATCTCTATCTGCAGTTATATAATTGTAAGATTCTTTACAGTGGTCTCTTCCTTTAGAAGGTAAATTACTTCATTGCTAGAATGAAGTAATTTATAAAATACTTTTTATAATGAAGTGATGGACGTGAGTCTGAATGAACTCCGGGAGTTGGTGATAGACAGGGAGGCCTGGCGTGCTGCGATTCATGGGGTCGCAAAGAGTCGGACACGACTGAGCGACTGAACTGAACTGAACTGATTTATAAAATACTTCATTCACACAGAGCATCTTCTATTCTCACATATTTGGTGAATGAAGAAATAAATGAATATATAAATTCAACTGGAAATATCAAGAAAATGTTCATGGGGCTAATGGATTTTGCAAGAAGACTTGGAGACAGTGAAAACTTCAAAAAGGAAAATTAGTAAAGTTCAAATGGAAAAATCTAGGCCATATATAAGAAAGAGTGAGCTATACTGTGTACTGATTTATATGGAATATAAAAGGTATATAATGACATCACCCTAAACAAAGTAGGTTGGAAGCAAATTATTGAAGGTCTTACATGCTGAGATAAGGAGTATATTTTGTGCTAATACCCTAATAGGGTATTCCCATATGATGTCTCCAGAGTCTTTATTGTGTTTAAACCGTTATAATTCTCTAAGGAGTGGGGAGGGGTCACTTCCCAGTGGCACTAGTAGTAAGGAATCTGCCTGTCTATGCAGGAGACGCAAGAGACTTGGGTTCAATCTCTCAATTGGGAAGATCCCCTGGGGTAGGAAGTGGCAGTATTCTTGCCCAGAAAATGTCTGGAGGGCTACAGTCTATGCTGCAGAGTTGAAGCAACTGAGAAACTATCTAAGGGAGAGCTGTGGTAGAAAGATTCTAAGGTGGCCCTATGATCCTCACCTCCTAAGTGTAGGTAGTCTATGGGGTCGTACAGAGTCGGACACAACTGAAGTGACTTAGCAGCAGCAGCAGTGCATGTCACTTGCTTCCAACAAATAAAATGTAACAAAAATGATATGAAGTGACTTGCATGGTTGCTCTATATGATTCTAATATAAGTCTCCCACTGCTTTTTATAAAGCCAGTTGACCACGTTAGGAAGACTTATGTGGCAAGTTTTGAAAATGGCCCCTGGAGACAGCCAGCAAGAAACTGAAGCCCTCCATCCAACAGGTCAGAAAGCCTGTATTCTGACAACCACTTAGAAACAGATCGTTCCCCAGGAGATCAATGAGATGATATCACAGTCCTGAGTAACACCATGAACTGCAGTTTTGTAGGAGACTCAGCCGAACTATGCCCAGATTCCTGATTCACAGAAACTGAGATAATAAATGTGTATTGTGTTAGGCTTCAAAATTTGTTGAAATATTGTTATGCAGCAATGGATACTTAGTACATGGTGCTCTGGGATAAATTTTGACTTCTCAAAAAATTCATGATGAAATTCTAATATCTAGTGCCTCAAAATGTAACCATATTTTGGAGACACAGTCTTTATAGGGGGTAATTAAGTTACAAGGAGGTCATTAGGGTGGACCCTGACTCAATATGACTTGTGTTTTAATAAGAAAAGGAAACTTGGGCTAAGACATAATAGGGTGGGAAGATAAAATGAACATAAAAGGAGAAGGCAGTCATCTACAAGACAAGGAAAATGGCCTCAGCAGGAGCCAACCTTGCCAACACTTGAGCTTAGACTTTTAGCAACTAGAACTATGAGAAAGTAAACTTGTGTTGTTTATGTCACCTTGTTTGTGGTACTTTGTTACTGCAGCCCCAATAGGGGTTATATTTGGTAGCAGCTTCTTTTTATAAGAAACATCTATTACCACTTGTAAGACTACTAGTAATGTGAAGAACCCAGTTTGAGATGTTGCTGTGGGGAAGCTTTGCTTAAGTCACTTCAGTCGTGTCCGACTCTGTGCGACCCCATAGACGGCAGCCCACAGGCTCCCCCGTCCCTGGGATTCTCCAGGCAAGAACACTGGAGTGGGTTGCCATTTCCTTCTCCAATGCATGAAAGTGAAAAGTGAAAGTGAAGTCTCTCAGTCGTGTCCGACTCTTAGCGACCCCATGGACTGCAGCCTACCGGGCTCCTCCGTCCATGGGATTTTCCAGGCAAGAGTACTGGAGTGGGGTGCCATTGTCTTCTCCAAGGGAGGTAATGAATTGTTGACTAGGCCATTAAGGCTAGTTAAGCAATTTTCCCTGTATCCTTCTTCTCCCTCAATAAAGATATAATAGGGGTTTCTCTGGTGGCTCAGCAGTAAAGAATCTGCCTGCCAATGCAGGAGATATGGTTTCTATCCCTGGGTCAACAAGATTCCCTGGAGAAGGAAATGGCACCCCACTCCTGTATTCTTGCCTAGAGAATCCCATGGACAGAGGAGCCTGGTGGGATGCAGTCCATGGAGTTGCAGAGTTGGACACAACTTAAGAGACTAAAGAACAAAAACAAAGATATAATAATTATCCTCAAAAGGATATAATATTCCTCAATAAGGATATAATATTCCCCAATAAGGATATAATACTTTTTTTCACTCTACTTTTCTCACTGGGTCTTTATTTCCTTCGAAGGATTTGGCATTACTCATTTCTCAGAGCTGCATTCAACATTAAGGTACTTTCTGAAGTTATTTCCATATCCATTTCATAAAGGGTAATTCTTTAAAAACTATAAGAACTTAGTTTACATATTCTAAGATAGAATAGTGAAGTAAAGCCATTTTAAACACTTAAGAACACTGCTCTCTTCACAGAGGAAACCTGTACATGCATATAAAATCAGAATGTGATTTTTTTTTAATGCACTGAACTATTACTCAAGAGATTATTTACTGGACTTGGTAGTATCACTCAGTAGTCTGATGTTTGGAGAAACTTGATTGAAATTATTGCAAATGTCTATTGTTTCCCCTTCATTTGGTTCAGATCAAGGTTGTGTATTCTCCTATGTATAATAAATGTCAAAGTGCCTGTGAGTGGTTTTAGACAATTAATGTGGTTTTCAAATACTAATTGCCAAGTTTTGGTTGCAAAGTCAGGCTTCTGAGACAGGCCTCTCAGAAGCTTTGATCACATATTTTTAGTCAGATGTTTGGAATGACTTGAGAAGTAGTCACTGCTTACTAGGGGTTCCTCTCTCTCTGACAGCCCTCCCCTCCCTCCTTCATGATTTAGTTCTTCCTGTGAACCTCCTACATCAGTCTCATGGTGTCCTTTCATTGACCTCTGATTGGTCCCTTAGCTTGGGTATCTACAGGTATCAATTCATAGGTTATTGTGCTGAGTCAAGGTATCATTAAATCAATGAAAGACACCCTTTCTTTCTTTGCTTGGGAAGAAATCCAGCTCCATCCTAGAGAAAAAGATTGTACTCTATGACAAATTCCTCACCCTTTATTAAGTTTTTAATTATTCAAATAAGGTTTCACTATTCATCACTTCCCTGAAAGAACTCTCCCCAGGCACCAATGATCTCCTAATTGCCAAATCCAACAGATTCCTCTCAATATCCATTGTATTTGGTGTCTGAGCCATTTGCATTTCTGAGCTTCCCTTTCTTTGGCTTAGAGACATTACTGACTTAGTTCTCCTATAATCTTTTTAAACCTTCTCAATATCCATGGTAAGATTCTCTTTCTCAGCACATTCTTTATTAATGTGCCTTAGATTTCCTCTCCTAAGAACTCAATATATTCTGCATGCTCTCATAAGATTCTCATTTAATTCCATTTTTCCAAAGACAGTTATATGATAATTATGTGATAACTCCAAAATTTTATCTCAAAGTCAGACTACTGAGGTCTAGACCTGTATAGGCCCAGGAAACACAGACTCTTCATCTCCAAAACAAACTCATCAACTTAGCTTCCCCTCTCTGCTTGCCATCAAGCCTGTTATTTCTCCTACAATTATTATCTTGTCATTCAATTATTCTAATATTCTTTAGGACCAAGGAGACACTCTATACCAAACTCTCTGCATCTAATTAATCACCTTCATAATTTTCTTATCCAGTTTTCACTCTCCACTGCTTACTACCCTAGCTCAATTCCTCATTATCATTATCACAACCTGGATTACTGTAATCATTTTCTTCTAAGTGTTCTTTTGCATCCAGTCTTGGACCACTTTGATTTATCTTGTATACTACTGCCAAATAATCTTTCTAAAATGTAATGCCTATCCTATTATATTATTATTTACATATTACCTATGTAATATTACCTAGAGAGCTATTTAAATTATACCTTATACATTATTACCTAAAGGACTATTTACATTATAATAGAACATCATTTATGACCTGGCTCTTGCCTTCTGCTCTGGCCCTATCTTCTCCCATTCTTCCCTACATCTTTATTCCCATATGCTCTACCCTCCAGCCACTCAAACTTTTCATTTTCTTTTCCCATATTCTCTCATATTCATGTTTACCCAGCTTCACCTCCTGGAAATCCCCTCTCCTAGACATGTCCACCTTTCTATATTATGTGTCTGAAAAACTGCTCATCATTGTTCATGACTTTGCTCAAGGAGTTGCTCCTTTTTTACTGCTTTCTGAAAGCATTAGGTTAAATTGATCCTCTCTCTTTGGGACCCACTCAATATTTCCACCACCTTATTTTATCATGCTTCACTTTATTGTGCTTCCCAGATACTGTGTTTTCCATAGATTGAAGGTTGGGGGCAACTCTGCATTGAACAAGCCAATTGTCAGCATTTTTCCAGCAGTATTCATAACAGCATTTATGGATAAACTTCATATTCATGACACATTTTAGCAATTCTTGGAATATTTCAAACTTTTCATTATTACATTTGTTATGGTGGTCTTTGATATTCCTACTGTGATTTGCTAAAGGCATAAGCAATAGTATTTGTAGCAATAAAGTTTTTAATTAAGGTATGTACATTATTTTTAGACACACTACTATTGCACACTTAATAGACTACAATATAAATGTAACTTTTGTATGCACTGAGAAACCAAAAATTTCATGTGCTAAATTATCATATTAATCTTATTGAAGCAAAACCTGCAATATCTCTAAGGTATGTCTGTATAACATAATTACAATAAATTCTCCAGCTAAAGGTGTGGTCCATGGATAAGCATGACCTGGGAGAGCGGTAAAAATCCAATTTATCCCCTATATAGCAAATCCCCAGTCTCTGTCAGGGAGAACTTAGGACTTGGGACTTTAACAAGCTCACCAAACCATTCTTGTGCTCACCAAAGTTTGACACATTACTCTGCAAGTTTATTTGTTGCTAGAGGTTTAGAAAACTAGAGATTTAATATAACAGGGGGTTATATGCTGTTAATATGATCTGAAAGATGAGTGGGGCCATTGGAGGACCCAATGGGAGAACTACTCTCTAAGCAAAAAACCAAAGTTATACAGAGAAGGAAATAATAGGCTGATGCACATGATGTGAATCAGTTCCTCTCTCCCTGACAAAATTAAGAGTGAATTCCTTCTATGTGTGCACACTGAACAGAGAGTATGCCAAGCAGGTTGCTGGGAGGCCTCTGTTCTTTCAAAGAAAATAAAACAATTTCAGCCCAAGCTGCTGGAGGTGGGACCACTGCCAACGGAGGATCAAGAGAGTCATTAGCCCAAGACAGAGCTAAAAGTGCCTGCCAGGCCTTTTCCAAAGCCCACGCACATCCAGTGGAGTACGGGAAAAAGAAGATATCTACTCCAAATAGCTTTTTCTTGAAAAGAGAATTCTTAATTGTTTACTACAACCTTGTATAGAAATACTTGTCAAGATCTTCCCAATAGTGTGAGAGGAAAGAGTGACAGGAAGAGTCAGAGAAAGAGTCACTAAAGTGGTACAGGAAATTTCCACAAAACCAGCTGCCTAGAGAAATTCATGAGAGGTGACAATAAATGTACATTTAAAGATATAGTCCACTGTAATAAATGTAAAGTCTTTAAAGATAAGAATGATGACTTTTCATCTCCAATAAGGAACACACTTCCTGATATATAGTAAGCACTCAATGAAAGCATGTAAAATGAATAGTGAGAAAGATTTTTCTACCAGCATGAATCATGAAACTATCAATTTTTAGGTGCAAATTCATTTGTATAGAGAGGATAATCTCTTAGCTAATTTGAATATTACTTTTTAGAATCTACACACCATGTCCTGTTTAACTGAATTATTTCTTACTATGTTGAAGACTCATTCAACATCACTCCTGGCAATGCCATGTTTTTAAATACCAAATGGACAAACTGTAAACATAACTGTCTGCAAGTGCATATGAGAGCTGGCCTAAGTACTGAGTAGTCACTTACAGCCTTCTTACATTTATCATGTTCAATACTCTGAAATGTATCTATCCATGCATAAAACCACCTATGCAAAATAATTCAATTATTGAACTCATAATAATAATTTTATAATTTTTTAAAATGCATACAATTCAAAAGTTAGCTACTGTCAATACGGCATTTCTAATTTAAAGTGATAGCTTATTCTGCTATAACTTAACAATATATAGTTTAGCAAGTATAATCCATTTCTCCTATAAGACCCATCCATGGACATTTATGCTTTGATCTAATTACACCAAATCTAGGCATTATACTCTGGTGAGCCATGGAAATAAAATTCTCTATAAATTATCTACTTGCAAATTTAACACTTTTAGTGATAAACATATATATTCACATTTTCTCTGCTCTATTTATATAATCATTTTTAAAAATTATACCAATCTTAGGTGCCCCTTTTACCTTTCTGCTCATCTCATAATTCCTTGGCTCACAAAGGTTCAAAAGTATTGTTTGTTTGTTTGTTTTTTGTATCAGCCATGCTATCAGGAATGTTCTGGCCCTTTCATTAGATGTTTGTGCCAATGACGGAACAAGTATTTTTATGACTTTTTTGTTAAGCACTAAGAGCCATGAAAGCTGTGAACAAAATGACACAGCTGTAAAACTATGAGACATTTAAGTCAGTGAGGTAATTAAATGTCTTCATTAAGCATGCAAATATTGAGAGAAAAAACTTAAATAAAACTCAACTGATAACCTCTTCAAAGACACTGACTTCACCTCCACAAAAGTATGTTTTTGTGTATATATGTATACATTTTGCATTTATATATATATATATGGAAACATGAACGTTTACACATACACTGTATATATCTTCCATTGTGACCAATATCTTGTCTTTGAATTCTACCTTTGCCTGTGTATTTGTCTGAGCTCCTCTAGAACCAGGAATAACGAGAATGGTGTTTTCTATTTTATTATTTCAGGTCTCCACAAAAGTGCCTAACATTTTACAATAACCTAACAAATATTCAAATAATTATATTAGTGGTTGTTGTTTAGTCACTAAGTCATATCCAACTCTTTGCAACCCATGGACTGTAGCCCACCAGGCTCCTCGTCCGTGGGATTTCCTGGGCAAGAATACTGGAGTGGGTTGCCATTTCCTTCTCCAGGAGATCTTCCCAACCAAGACTGAACCCTCCACCTCCTGCATTAGCAGGCTGGGTTCTTTACCACTGAGCCACCAAAGAAGTCCTTAATTTATTAGATTTAAGATAAAACATTACTATATTTTTGACATAAATCTACATCTATATTACAGATGGTATGTTGGTTTTAAGTCAGAATTGTGATACAATTTACCACAGCTGAATGTGGTAAATATACATATATGTACATATATACATATATATGTATTGCAGTCTTGAATATTCAAGTCACTTCAGTCGTGTCTGACTCTGTATGACCCCATAGACGGCAGCCCACCAGGCTCCCCCGTCCCTGGGATTCTCCAGGCAAGAACACTGGAGTGGGTTGCCATTTCCTTCTCCAATGCATGAAAGTGAAAAGTGAAAGGGAAGTCTCTCGGTCATGTCCGACTCTTTGTGGCCACATGGACTGCAGCCTACCAGGCTCCTCTGTCCATGGGATTTTCCAGACAAGAGTACTGGAGTGGGGTGCCATTGCCTTCTCCATGAATATTCAATGAGTTCAGATAAAAAAGGCCAGATTCATAAAAACTGGATGATTGGAAAGATAATTACTTTAAAATAGCAGTTTATGAACCATAACATACACTTTCATGATGTACTTTTGATAAGTTTCTGGTAAATACTTTATCTGTTAATTATAACACGATGTCTATAGGAAAATAGAGCCAGTTTTATAGTGATGCACTTTGAGGTGTAGTTTAATAAAAATCATTGTGAAAAAATGTGGCAATTGGATAATTTATGTTGAATCAGTAAAAGCTAAACAAATTTAATTCATTAAAAACAGTAATTTATTTTGTTGTGGTACACAGGGATCTATACCAAACATCATCCTATTGTGTTCATACAAAAATGATTTACTTGAAAAAAGTGATTATTTCATTCCCAAATTCGTTTTGTAATTGTATTTCTAATAAGCAAAGTAGGAGATATATGGTGTCTGATAAAGAGTGTTCCAGGCTAAAGATGAGTGATGCTATTGACTGACTCAAACCACTCAAATGCCCAGGCTTACATCAGGAATTTGGTGCATGCAGAAGAAATATACATCTCTTTGTAACATTCAGATTAATCATACCAAAGCCTTGGAGGAGAAACTCATTTCGTCTATCTAATAAGGAGATCACCACCCCAATCATTAGGAAGAATATTCCTTCATCCTAACCATGGAATTGGATTTAGAAATCCCATGCATTTGTAGACCACCCCATTGCTCAGTTAATTAA
Source organism: Bos indicus (assembly GCF_029378745.1). Taxonomy (NCBI): domain Eukaryota; kingdom Metazoa; phylum Chordata; class Mammalia; order Artiodactyla; family Bovidae; genus Bos; species Bos indicus. The sequence goes on along the minus strand of NC_091762.1, from coordinate 63,805,960 downwards.
TCTAGCTGTAGACACTTGATCCAAATTGAATCTATCGTATTTCATATTTCTGACAGTAGTAAATTTGTGTCCCATGCACCAAATAAATTAGAGCCCTCTGTTAGGGTTACTTTTTTAATGTCAGCACATTAAAAAAAGCAAAACACATCCTAGGGTGACCCTATGTACTATCGTTATTCCTAAATGAATGATGAGACCACTGAAGCAGAGAGAAACAAAATAACTTACCCAGAGGTCACATCTCTAGTAAGTGCTAGAGCTGAAATTCAGACTCCAGAACCTGACAATTACCATATTCTGCTGGCCCACAGGGCATTGTGGTCCTACTGTGTACATATATATGCAGAGAATCTTTAATCCATCCTTTATTTCAGATTTCAAATCATGAAATAATATAACCCACACAGAACTCACAGGGTAACAGAAATTTGCAAATGAATTCTTTAGAAGGCGATGGCACCCCACTCCATTCCTCTTGCCTGGAAAATCCCATGGATGGAGGAGTCGTCCATGGGGTCACTAATAGTCGGACACAACTGAGCAGCTTCCCTTTCACTTTTCACTTTCATGCATTGGAGAAGCCAATGGCACCCACTCCAGTGTTCTTGCCTGGAGAATCCCAGGGGTGGGGGAGCCTGGTGGGTTGCCATCTATGGGGTCACACAGAGTCGGACACGACTTAAGTGACTTAGCAGCAGCAGCAGCAGCAGTCCCTGAGTATTTTTACCTGCAGAAGTCTTAATACCAGACTCAATTTAATAGCATTACAAGGTGCTTTGGAAGAAGGCTCTTCGTGAGCAGCGTATCTTGTGTTTCCAGTCTAATACTATCTTAACGTCTAAAAATTCTTTGTCTCAGCCTTTATCATTGCTCGTTCTTTATAGCTTCTGTGTAACCCCTTTAAGCCTTGAAGGGTCACCAAAGCATGAATAGGATCTTCTCAATTTCCCACTCAAGTTGTCTTAGAAAGAATTACACCTTTGCCATATACATACAATGAAACTGCATCAACATGACGCAACTGATGAGTGTCTTTCTAAGAACTTTTTCCTTGTAATGAATTTTGCTGAAAAGTCTGTACATTTTTACCTCTCATAGGTTTTGACTAGCTTTTCTGAAATCGCCATATGGCTACACAGTGCTGGTATGGAATTTGAGGATTTATTAGGTACCAATCCTGATCTCAGTTTCAGGTAATCAGGAAACAGAGCAGTTATAGTTCAGCTATTATGAGGTAAGAAAGAAGCAATGGAAAGGTGGTCAGCAATTTTCTGGAATGAAATTCGGGAAATGAAAGAGATACAGAGCACTAAGAGTGACCAAAATTTCAGAGGAGACCAGTTGTAAAAACACTCTCACTGTCAACCGGGTGGATAGCTAGTTAGCACACACACAGTACACCTGCCCCCACTCTACCCTCACCACCTAACAGAGCAAATTTATTCACGCTGCCTATATTGTCAACAATGACCTAGTCAGTCATTGCTTCTCTGGAGAAATAATGAGATTAATAAGCAGTGAGTGGACATTTTGGCAAGAACTGTGGTAATTCTAATATTTATAACAGAATATGATTCCTATTGCTTCATGTTTCAAGGAAGCTGTATGAGAAGTAGTTTTATTTCCATTCCTGACTCATCACAAAGTTCTGGTTCCTTGTGATAAATTTGTTAACTGCACCATTTAATGATGTAGTTTTTTCATCTCTAAAAATTTTGCTATATCTAAAAGTCTTTTTATAATTATTTACATATATCTTTAATGATTAATGCATCATGAATACAAAGGATATTAATTTTAAAACACATTTATTTCCACTATAACTAATTTTATCAATTACTTTTGGCTGACTGAAAAGGAAATTGCATTATGGCATCTATCTACATACTGATTTATTTTTCTGACTATTAGTTACTAGTTATTAGTTAGTATATTCACAGGACCTCATTTATTTTTGCATTTCCTTTCCAATTATCCATAAATGAACTGTCATTTTGTAATATCAGGAATCTATTTAGTATTTGATCACCATGAGAAATGTATGCCATATGTAACTAGAGATGCCAATAAATTTTATGTAATATTTTTCTATCAGCACTTTATTCTTCCTCATCTCATAGTCTAAATAGTAAATAATCCACTATGATCTCTTCAGCACTTACACAATGTTGTCCATTCCCAAACCATAGTTATTGATTCCATGACTAATCCCAGAAGGAAAGAGAGCCTTAGCTGCAACATCAGTTGGTAGCTTGCCTAATTTCAGTGTCATACATAAAAGCCCGTGTATTTCTTTACATGGAATAGCCTACAGAGCCATTCCTTAGAGAACTCTATAGCTGACACAGAATTAAAGCATTCTTTCTTCCAGTTTTATCATTGGAAAATACTCAGTGGGAAGAATGGAAGACTTCTATATTTATGTTGAAGTGGGTTTCCTAGAAAGTATGCTCTGACCACAGGAAGCTAATATTTGTTAAATAGCAGCTGTGAGCCAGATATTGGAAAAAGTGCTTTATAGGCATTTAATCCTTACTACAACTCCTGAAGAAAGAATAATTATTACCCACACTTGACACATGGAGAAACTGAAGAATACCGAGGTTATGTTACCTGCCCAATGTTAAATACTAGGACATGGTAAACTAGAACCCATGCAGTTTAACATCATAGTCTATATGTTTTACAAAACAACTAGACTTTTATGAACTTTGAACTTGAGTCTTAAAGAAATTAATTTTCAATTGCCTTTGGAATGGTGCTATAAAAGTGTTACAAAGAATACTTAATTAGTAGTTCAATGGTATGACAGGCATTATTGTTTGTCTAACCACACATGTGTTTCCAGATATACATTTCTCACTTGTCAGTCTTCACTATAGGGCCTGCCAAAGTTAATTACTTAACCCTCCTTCAGTTTTCCTTGCACCAAGAAAAAGCAGGTGACATAAATTTGTCCAGTAATGTACAATCAGAAGCTGCAATGAGCTTTTGAGAATGCTTTTACTATTTCTGATAAAAATGATAGAGAGGCAGGACTCTCAGAACAGTGGGGTGAGAAGCTCAGCCAATTATCTCCACAAATAGTATTGATGACACTGGACAAAACTGTGAAAAATGATTTAGATTCTCTGAAAATCAACGAAAAGCATTCAACAAATTGGAAGCTTTAATTCAAGAAAATCTACTAAAACTCAGATCAAAACAAAACAAAACAATGGACTCGGTGGTGTTAAAGCCTGAAATTGCTCCCATCCTAGCCCCACCTCCAGCTCCACCAATTCAGTGGTTTAACCAGAGTAAGGCCAACTGTGAAAACACCTCTGCTGCCAGAGAGCACGGTCTTGATTTGGAGCAAAGTCCATCCCTAGGGGCTGCGGAAACAATAATAATCTCAGGGGAAACAATTCAAGGGAAACTAGTATCACAATAGTCAGAGGTTTGAACACCTGTTGTGTCAAGCAACAAACCAGCATGCTAACCAGAAATTTAGTAATTATATCCAGAAAGTAAGACAACTACATTGAGTCTTGATATGCATTCACATATCTTTGGGGTTTGGAAAGTTGTACTGAAGAGTGTGTACATGCTAAGGAGACATCAGAGAGATGCCTAGTTATCTTTTTATCTATGACTAAATATGAGACCTACTAGAGAGAGGAGACATGACACAGCCTAGAAAAAAGTAAAAACTAGGCACTCTTGTAAACTTTGCATGCATACTCTACTTCACACAGCAATCCACTGGCAAATGATGGAAGATTTACAGGCTCAAGATTTATTTGACCGGTCAATGTCAATCACTGAACTATGCCAATTCATCTCTAGGATGTCAAGCTTAGAAATAAAAACATGAGCAGTGACATCAGTGGCCAAAGTCTGAGGAAGAGAAAGACTCTACACCAGTAGAGTAACCAAGCAAGTAACACCCCCCCCCAAAAAAATTAAAATATTAACAATCCCTGAGAAGAGGTGGTATCTGATCTAGGTTTGCTAATATGTAGCATCCAAGAATGCAGTAAAATAAAAATATGAGACATCCAAAGAAACAGGAAAGTGTGATAAATGCTTGGGAAATAAAAAATAAGTCAAAAGAAATTGTCTCTGAATGGGCCTGAATGCTTCACTTAGAAGATTTCAAAGCAAGTAGTATAAATATGTTGAAAGAAATAAAACCATAATGGCAATAGTGCATCAAATAAAGAATGCCAATATAAGTAGAAACTATAAGAACTAATTGGAAAGTCTTCAGTTGAGAAGCAGAATAATAAAAATGAAAAAAATCAGAGATACAAGAGCATAGGAGAACTGGCAGACGAAATTGAACTTGAAAATAGGTTAGTAGAAATGATATAATTAGAAAATCAGAAAATAAAATAATTTTTTAAAATGCAGATCCTTAAAAACTTGTGCAAGGTCATCAAACACATCAGCATGTGAAAAATGGGAGTCACAGAAGAAAGAGATAGAAGGGCCAGAAAGACTATTTGAAAAAATTATGTCCCAAAACTTCTTATATTTAATGAAAACTTACATATCCAAGAAGCTCAACAAACTCAGGGTTGGATAAATTTTAAAAGATCCATGCATACACACAAGAAATCCAGCTGTTTAAGGTCAAAAACACAAAATAAAATCCTGAAAGATGAAAAGGGAAAATAACTGATCACACAGAAAGGAATTGCAGTAAGAGACATTGCCTTAGGAAAAAAGAGACCAGAAAGTACTGTGATGACATATTCAATGGATGAAGAGAAAAACAAAACGTCTGTAAATTAAGAATTCCATATTAATCAAGACTAGTCTTTAAAAATGAAATTGAAATAAAGTTATTCATACAAAACTAAGGATCACTTGCTAGTAGGCCTGCCTTATGAAAAAAAAAAATTAAAGTGATTCCTTCAGTCAGAAAGAAAACAGTATTACATAGTAACATGAATACACAAAGCAAATGTTTTTTAAAAACACTGGTAAATGAAACATGTATAATATCATATATGAAACGAGTCGCCAGTCCAGGATCGATGCACGATACTGGATGCTTGGGGCTGGTGCACTGGGACGACCCAGAGGGAGGGTATGGGGAGGGAGGAGGGAGGAGGTTTCAGGATGGGGAGCACAGGTATACCTGGGGCGGATTCATTTTGATGTTTGGCAAAACTAATACAATATTGTAAAGTTCAAAAATAAAATAAAATTTAAAAAAGAGAAAAAAAAACACTGGTAAAGATAACTACGTAGTTAATATAAAATGCAATATATATGTAGTTAATTTCTAGTTTCTTAATTGTTTTAAAATATATAAACAGCTATTTTACAAATGGTATTTTGGGTCTCTAAATATACAAAAATAATGTATATGACAACAGAGGAAAGGAGAGAATATGTAGCTGTGTTGGAGTAAAGTTTTCTGTTTTACTGGAATTAAATTTCATTAAATAAAAAGTACTAATCAAAAGCAGAATGTAAAAAATAAAATTAATATTGTGACCCCTACAGAAACCTCCAAGAAAGTAAATATATTTACAAAAGTAGTCAAAAAAGAAAATTTAATACTACAGTAGAAAATTTCTATTTAAAATACAATAATATAGTAAAAACTGAACAAAATATATATGTATATATTTGGCATATAGAAAACAAATGAGACATAATTATATCAATAATTACTATAAATACAAATAGATTAAATCTTCAACAAAAGACAGATTATCAGACTGGATAAAATAGGATAAGCAATGATATGAAATTTACAAGAGATGCTCTTCAGACTCAATGACATAAATAGGTTGAAAGAAAAGGAACAAAAATGGTACATTATACAAACAATAACTGCAAGAGATTTGGAGTGATTATACTAATATCAGACATATAGATTTTAAGCCAAAGTTGTTTCCAGAGACAAAATGAGACATTTTATAAAAGACAGATTAATTAATCAGGAATAAAACAAACATACACACATCTCACAACACAATCCCAAAAAGGATGAAGCAAAAACTGACTGAATTCAAGAAAGACAATTTATAAGAACAGATGGAGATTTCAGTTCTCATTCTCAGTAACTGATAGAACAACTCAAAATAAAACTGTAAAAGACATAAAAAGACTTGAACAACATTATCAATAGGACCTAACCTATGTATATTGAACACTTTGAGTTCAGTTAACTCAGTTGTGTCCAACTCTTTGCGACCCCCAGTCTTCCCTGTCCATCACCAACTCCCAGAGCTTACTCAAACTCATGTCCACTGAGTTGGTGATGCCATCCAACCATCTCATCCTCTGTCACCTCCTGCCTTCAATCCTTCCCAGCATCAGGGTCTTTTCCAATGAGTCAGTTCTTCGCATCAGGTGGCCAAAGTATTGGAGTTTCAGCTTCAGCATCAATATTCCAATGAATATTCAGGCCTGATTTCCTTTAGGATAGACTGGTTGGGTCTCCTTGCAGTCCAAGGGACTTTTTAAGAGTCTTCTCCAACACCACAGTTCAAAAGCAGCAATTCTTTGGCGCTCAGCTTTCTTTATAGTCCAACTCTCACATCCATACATGACTACTGGAAAAACCATAGCTTTGACCAGATGGACCTTTGTTAGCAAAGCAATGTCTCTGTTTTTTAATATGCTGTCTAGATTGGTCATAACTTTGCTTCCAAGGAGCAAGCATCTTAATTCCATGGCTGCAGTCACCATCTGCAGTGATTTTGGAGCTCAAAAAGATGAAGTCTGCCACTGTTTCCACTATTTCCCCATCTATTTGCCAGGAAGTGATGGGACCAGATGCCATGACCTTAGTTTTTTGAATGTTGAATTTTAAGCCAATTTTTTCACTCTCCTCTTTCACTTTCATCAAGAGGCTCTTTAGTTCTTCTACACTTTCTGCCATAAGGGTAGTCATCTGCATATATTGATATGTCTCCAGGCAATCTTAATTTCAGTTTGTGCTTCATCCAGTCCAGCGTGTCACATGATGTACTCTGCATATAAATAAGTAGGGTGACAATATACAGCCTTGATGAACTCCTTTCCCTATTTGGAACCAGTCTGTTCCATGTCCAGCTCTAACTGTTGCTTCTTGACCTGCATACAAATTTCCCCAGAGGCAGGTGAGGTGTTCTGGTATTCCCATCTCTTTAAGAATTTTCCACAGTTTGTTGTAACCCACACAGTTAAAGGCTTTGGCATAGTCAATAAAGCAGAAGGTGATATTTTTCTGCAACTCTCTTGCTTTTCAGATGTTCCAACGAATGCTGGCAATTTGATTTCTGGTTCCTCTGCCTTTTCTAAATCTAGCTTGAACATCTGGAAGGTCTCTGTTCACATACTGTTGAAGCCTGGCTTGGAGAATTTTGAGCATTACCTTGTTAGCATGTGAGATGAGGGCAATTGTGCGATAGTTTGCTCATTCTTTGGCATTGCCTTTCTTTGAGATTGGAGTGAAAATTGACATTTTCCAATCCTGTGGCCACTGCTGAGTTTTCCAAATTTGCTGGCATATTGAGTGCAGCACTTTCACAGCATCATCTTTGAGGATTTGAAATAGGTCAACTGGAATTCCATCACCTCTACTAGCTTTATTCGTAGTGATGCTTCTTAAGGCCCACTTGACTTCACATTCCAGGATCTGGCTCTGGGGGGGTGAGTGACCACACCATCATGGTCATCTGGGTCATGAAGATCTTTTTTGTATAGTTCTTCTGTGTATTCTTGCCACTTCTTAATATATTCTGCTTCTGTTAGGTCCATATCATTTCTGTCCTTTATTGAGCCCATCTTTGCATGAAATGTCCCCTTGGTATCTGTAACTTTCTTGAAGAGATCTCCTAGTCTTTCCCATTCTATTGTTTTCCTTTATTTCTTTGCATTGATCACTGAGGAAGGCTTTCTCATCTCTCCTTGCTATTCTTTTGAACTCTACATTCAAATGGGTATATCTTTCCTTTTCTCCTTTGCCTTTTGAACACTTTACCAAACAATAAAACATATATCTTTCTGAGCACACATAAACATCTCAATGTAAGCAACATGTTAGGCTTAAATCAAATCCAAATAAATTTAAAGGATTAAAATCATACAAAGTATATACTTTAACTATAATGTGAACACATTAGATATCAACAGCAGAAAAACTGGGAATATCCACATGTGCTAAGAAATTAATACACTTATAAACAGCCCTGGGATCAAGGAAATAAATGAAGAGAAATTAGAAAGTTTCTCAAACTGAGTAAATATAAAGACACCATGTTATCCATTATGTTATGCAATTAAAGCTGTACTTAGAAGCTGGTATATTTAAATGTCTAGAAAAGAGAAAGATTAAAAATCAATAATGTGCTACCATGAAAACAGTTTCTCAGTTCTTCAAAACTTTAAACAAAAGAGTTAAGATATAACTGAGGAACTCTACCCAAGAGAACTGATAATATGTTTACACAAAAACATTAACATGAATATTTATAGTGGCACTATTTACAATAGCCAAATGGTAGAAACAACCCAAATATCCAATGATAGATAAAGAAATCTGATGTATCTGTACAGTGGAATATTATTCAGCCCCACAAAGGAATTCAGTAGAGATACCAGTGACAACATGGACAAACCTTGAAAATATTATGCTAAATGAAAAAAGTCAGACACAAAAGGCCATAAACTATATAATCCATTTATATGAAATGTGCTAAATAGGAAAATCCACAGAGAGTAGATTTGTGATTTTCCAGAACAATTAGAGAAGGGAATCGGGTTTGACTCTGATTAGATCTGGAGCTTCATTTTGTGTGCTTCATTTGGTGCTTCATCTAATTCATGTGGTCTGGAATTAGATACCAGGGATAGTTGCATATTTTAGTGAATATGCTAAACCCACTGATTCATACACCTTAAATTAATAAATATGATTATATGATTTATATCAAGGGAAAAAATACCAATGACATAATAATTGACTTTAAAAATGTAAAAAAGGGAGAAAATATTAAACCAAGCAAACAGAAGAAAATAAGGATAAACAAATCAATGAAATATAAAAAAAGGCAATTGAGGAAATCAATAATAACAAGAATTTTTAACCAAAAATCTGACATACTTTTTGCTAGACAGACCAAGAAAATAAACAAACAAAAAAAATCAAAACCAGCAATGAAAGAGGAGACATTAAAACACAACTCAAAAAAATTAAAAGGATTTTAAAAAATTCCATGAACAACTTTATTTGAAAAATTAGACCATTTCAATGAATTAGATATAACTCAATGGTACACTTTATGAAAACTGACTCAAGAAGAAGCTTGAATAGAATAATGATATTTAATTATTATAAATCTTCCTATAAAGAAAAGCTAAGGGCCAAGTGGCTTGATCAAGTAATTCTGTCAAATAGTTAAAGAAGAAATAATATCAAACTGTTGTAATCTCTTCCAAAAAAATAGAGGAAGCAAAACTTTTCAAATTCTTCTATGAATTCAGTGTTGCCCTGATACCAAAAACCAGCCAAAGAATAAACTAGACATCAATATTCTTCATGAATATTGTCATCAACATATATTCTTAGCAAAATATAGTAATATGTAAAATAGATTATACACTATGACTTCATGGAATTTACCTCTAGGATACAAGATTGGTTTAGCATGTGAAAATCAATTAATTTTATATGCCATGCTAATAGAATAAAAGACAAAATCATTCAATTATCTCAATAGGTGAAGAAAAAAGCATTTTTAAAAGTGTAACACTCTTTCATAATTTAAATTCTCAACAAATTACAAATAAAAAGAACATCCTCAACCTAAGGGCATCTATGAAAAACCTATATTTATTATCCTATTTAAGAGTAAAAGTAGAAATGGAAGTAACCAAAAGGAGTCTAAAAATAAAATAATACCAAACAAGACAAGAACACAGAGGACAAGAAAGCCAATATTAAATATTTTTTTGTGCTAAAGATTATTGCATCACAAGTCTTTTAGTATAATGGGTACATTTGTGTGTCTCAGCTTCTAGCTTTACTAATATTTTGCAGTACTAATAATAAGTTGTGTTTCTGTGTAAAAATGTGTCTATTGATAATTCATATTAGACCATGTACTTTAGATTAAGTTTTGCTATTCAGAATATTTTTTCCCTAAATTTACTACACTCTTTTGCTGCTGCTGCTAAGTCACTTCAGTCGTGTCCGACTCTGTGTGACCCCATAGACAGCCCACCAGGCTCCCCCGTCCCTGGGATTCTCCAGGCAAGAACACTGGAGTGGGTTGCCATTTCCTTCTCCAATGCAGGAAAGTGAAAAGTGAAAGTAAAGTCGCTCAGTCATGTCCGACTCTTTGCAACCCCATGGACTGCAGCCTACCACGCTCCTCCGTCCATGGGATTTTTCTGGCAGGAGTACTGGAGTGAGGTGCCATTGCCTTCTCCACACTCTTTTCCTAGTTCCTATTAAATCCAGTGATTTAAGTTGGTAAAAATATTGATCAGGATACCTGTGCAAAGCATGGCTGTAAAACCAAAGCAATCTAGATCTGAAATTTTATCAAAGACTGATTCAACCTGATATCCTAATATAGATAACCCTGGTTCTGAATCAAGATGTTTTTAATACCTATGTTACAAAGAGAGAGCTATCCACAGTTGCATCTTAAGTATTTTCCCAAATGCTTTACATTATGACCAATGCCAATACTGATTTTATTCTCCCTAAAGTTATGTTCAGATAAGCAAATAGTTGTTTAAATGTTCAATAATATATTAAATTTTGGAAACACAAGCAATCTGCTGAGGTGAAATTGAAATAAACAGGTGATTTTTAAGTAGTTTAAGTAATGTGATTTACATATGAAAATACACTCTAAAATTTCCCAAAAAGTCATTCAAATTTCAAATCAGGACTTTAAAAACAGCAGACTTAAAAAATGCAATGTGTTTACTATGCAATTACAATAAATCAACTTTTATACTCATTTTTCACAACAGTATATCATAGTTATGTTCTTGCTTTATTATTTGCACAAAGAGGTTAGCTATAGTTACTCAGGGAAACATAACTCAGAAAATTTTGACTTATACATTTAGAAAGCTTACCCTTAATGTTCTATTAATATAAGATTTTGCAATTTATTCCCAAAGCAAAAAGTAAATAAATTAAAAAGGCTCTGCAAAAAAATTTTAAATCACAATTCACTTGTAATTAGTTTTCTCTGAATGTGTGATTTGAAATTCAGTGAACAAAATTTTAAATATCTAATTATGTATCCTTTTATGAATTTGTTCTCATTATAATAAATGCAGCTGTTATACCTTTACCCTTTTCAGACTTGTCACCTGAAATAAAGAATAAATCTCATAATTTAAATGGCCAGACTACTTAGTACAGAACTCCTGAAAGTAGCTGTATGTAATCACAGGAGACAGTGATGGGCATAATTATTGTACAAAGCCTTGAATACTCTTTCACCCATTTCTTAATTTTACTTCAGGGGCTTCATCAAATCCTTGTTTCTCCATTATACCTACTTTCATTTCAACAGCAAGAAGTAATATTCACCACTTTTATTCTTTTACTACTGCATTTGTTGCTTCTTCAAGGTATTTATCACTTTGTACTTGATATTAGGTTCATTCTAGAGTTTAGAATTCAACTCTGAAACTTCTACAACACCTGTAAAGTGATTTGGGTACAAGGTTGATAATATTTGTTGGATTCAAATTAATAATTTGCTATATTCTGCCAAACCCAAGTTCTTCACTTATCTGACAAACTCATACAACCTTCTCTCAAACCCCTGATCAACAAAAGAAACGGAATCCCATGTCAACTTAAATCCCAGTACTTTGGATACTGTCCTCTTTATATACTACTACAAAATACGTTTCCAATGTGATAACTTTCAACGTATATGTTTGTATTTATGTATATGAATGAACGTATGTTTCCTTTTATCCCTGAGTCAGAACAATGAATAATTTCACGTCATAAGGTCACAGAGCCATTAAAATTCAAGTCAAAATTCAAACTCTTTTTTTTCCGTGAAACTGAAAATTAAAATATTCAAATACAAAAGGTCAAGAATAGACAAAACGTTTTTGAAGAACGAGGTTGAGAAGCCCACTGTACTAAGTTCTGGTGATTAAGACAGTGTGATAGTGGTGTAAGGATTACATGGAAAATAATATATATGCAGTAAGGTTCACAGCATATTAAAAAGCAGAGACATTACTTTGCAACAAAGGTCCATCTAGTCAAAGCTATGGTTTTTCCAGTAGGCATGTATGGATGTGAGAGTTGGACTACAAAGAAAGCTGAGCACCGAAGAATTGATGCTTTGAACTGCGGCATTGGTGAAGACTCTTGAGAGTCCCTTGGACTGCAAGGAGATCCAACCAGTCTATCCTAAAGGAAATCAGTCCTGAATATTCATTGGAAGGACTCATGCTGAAGCTGAAACTCCAATACTTTAGCCACCTGATGCAAAGAACTGACTCATTGGAAAAGACCCTGATGCTGGGAAGGATTGAAGGTGGGAGAAGGGGATGACAGAGGATGAGATGGTTGGATGGCATCACCGACTCAATGGACGTGAGTTTAAGTGAACTCCAGGAGTTGGTGACGGATAGGGAGGCCTGGTGTGATGCAGTCCATGGGGCCGCAAAGAGTCGGACATGACTGAGTAACTGAACTGACTTGAACTGAACTAGAGATGCTTTTTTATAACAAAGGTGTGTGATAGAATGCATTACCAAGGCTGTTGCCCCAGAACCATACCCTTACTGCTCCGTTCTGGTAAATTTGCACAAAAACAAAACTAACCGTATCCTCTACCTGTGTTCCCATCACAGAAACAAGAGAATCTAACCACAAGAAAACCAGTGCATGCTGATTCAGCACCAAACGTTGCCCTGGAAGTCATCACCATCTCATTACATCTCATTATAATAGTAATATCTCTTCTATTCCACCATGATGGTTTGACTTACTTTCGACCCAGATGCCAAAGGACCACACAAGGGCAGAAAAGAGGTGGCACCCCAGTTCCAGGAAGAATGCCACCTTTTCCCACAAAACCATTACAAATTCCTTCCCCTCATTATTCTTACCTTTAAAATCTTGCCTTAATTCCCCAACCCCTGCTCAACGTTAAATTGATTTGTAAACTAAGTTCCTAGTTCTCCATTCTCTGATCATTGAATAGATTTTTGTTGTTTCTATCTCAGCATCAGTTTCTTTATTGGCTGTCGGAACCCAAACAAGGAGAGAGAACCTTCCCCACCTGGTCAGTGGGCTTCAGCCAGGCAAGAGCCCAAGTAGGGGTCCATACAACAAAATTTGGTAACAGAATGCCCCTAGTATTCACTAAAATATTCTGGCTCTTCCCTGTAGGAAGATAATATATACACACAGAATTGCTGAACTGGTTGCTATGTACTAGCTTTGGGCAATGAAATTGAAATATCATGTCAGGGCAAAAGCTTTATGAGCCTGTGCATGCTTCACCCCTTCTCTGATCTACCACAAAGACTAGCAATGATTCAGATGGAGGCTGTAGCACAAAGCCAGAGCCCAGCCATAATGAGAGCAAATGACAAATAAATTTTGTGGTTCACAGCTGCTAGGACTTACGGATTATTTGTTGCTATAGGAAATCCTAGCCTTCTAAATGATAGAAGTTGTACTGTAGAAAAGTAAAGAAATTATCTATAGTCTTTTCAGTTAATTATTCTGAAATAAAAAATAGCTCCTTCAGTTAATTATCCTGAGGTAAAAAACACAGCTCCATATGTACAAGAATCTTTGGAAACTTTCCCTTACCTCACATCATACACAAGAATTAATTCTATGTGAGTAGCTGGTCTACCAGAGAAGGCAATGGCACCCCGTTCCAGTACTCTTGCCTGGAAAATCCCATAGATAGAGGAGCCTGGAAGGCTGCAGTCCATGGGGTCGCTGGGGGTCGCTGAGGGTCTGACACGACTGAGCCACTTCACTTTCACTTTTCACTTTCATGCATTGGAGAAGGAAATGGCAACCCACTCCAGTGTTCTTGCCTGGAGAATCCCAGGGACGGGGGAGCCTGGTGGGCTGCCGTCTATGGGTCGCACAGAGTCAGACACGACTGAAGCAACTTAGCAGCAGCAGCTGGTCTACAGCAAAACAAAATGTTTTGAGCAGATAATCTAGGATTTCAAGATGGTAGGACAGCAAAAGGCTTTCTTAAGGAAGATTTTTCAAACAGAAAGCATCACTTTTTTTTTTAATGGATAACATCCTTAAACAATAACATCACCAAGAATCCAAGTGGCTGATAAACATATGAAAAGAGCATAACTTCATTAATAATTAGTGAAACACAAATTAATATCAAATTATAACACCGTTACAGATTCACCAAAGTAGCTAAAATGAGCACAACAGACAATATCAAGTGTTAACATAAAAATGAAGCAACTAAAAATTCTCTTAAAGCTTTGGAAAAGAGTTTGGCATTATGGGCTGAGGTTAAAGGGCACATACTCTATTGCCTAGAAATTCTACTTTCAAGATGTACACTCAGAAGACACATACCTTTGCCGAACTTGGAGATCTGCCACCAAGACCTTCTTTCCAAAGACTATCTGCTGCCTGGAAGTATCCAGTGACTCAGCAAAAAAGCTTCCAACTTCCAGCTCCTTCTTTATATGCTTCAGATGCGGAGTGCCCCTCAACCAAGCCAGGCCCCTTCAAGGTAGCCCCTCCTATCAGTTAATGGCTAAGGCAGAGCTCAAAGGCTAGCCCTATGGCTGTTGTGTACTTGCTCCAGACCTGCCTTCCAGGTTTGCCAAGACCCTGTCAGGCCTATACTTCAGCTCAGCTTCTTTGCCCAATCCCGCTACAGTTCCCTTTCCTTTACAGGTGTTAGTGTCTAAAAAGCATTGCGTATCTTAAGTTCCATATCAGTATGTGCTTCTGGGGAAATTAACCTGTAACACCTGGTATTAGGGGTGGTTTGAGAAAGTAGTGGACAAGTTAGGATTTGAGGCTATCTCATTTACCGCACAACTGGCAATGAAATCTCCTTCAAGGGTTATAGGTGGTATATGCACTGCACACAATAAAGTCCTCATCAACTGTCTTGGTAGGGTTGGAGAAACTGAGGATCAAGCCCAGGACTTAATAGAGTAGCTGAACTTCAGAGTGAAATGCTCAACTAAAGCAATTAGCACTTTGGTTGAGAAAATCTCTTCCAGCTGACAGCTATTTGCAGAATCCTGATGATCAGCTAAAGGAGAAGGAAATCTCTGAACTTAGTTCATGAGTGGTGCTCTGGGATGAATTGTGCCCCCTCCCCCCAAAATCATATGGTACCCCACTCCAGTACTCTTGCCTGGAAAGTCCCATGGACCGAGGAGCCTGGAAGGCTGCAGTCCATGGGGTCACTGAGGGTCGGACACGACTGAGCGACTTCACTTTCGCTTTTCACTTTCATGGATTGGAGAAGGAAATGACAACCCACTCCAGTGTTCTTGCCTTGAGAATCCCAGGGACGGCGGAGCCTTGTGGGCTGCCGTCTATGGGGTCACACAGAGTCGGACACGACTGACGTGACTTAGCAGCAGCAGCAGCAACACCCAATACCAAGAAATGAGGTACTGCTGTTAAAAATACCTAAAATGTGAATATTGGGTTGAATGTATCTTTTCAAGTGAGTGTTTTCATTTTGAGGGGAGGGTTATATACCCAGTAGTGGAATTACTGGACCATAAAGTAGCTCCATTTTCAGTTATTTGAGGAACATTCACACTGTTTTCCATAGTGGCTGACCAATTTACATTTATATTCCCAACAGCAGTGTATGAGGGTCCACTTTTTGCTACACGGTCATCAACATTTGTTATTTACAGACTTTTTTATATTAGCTGTTCTGACAGATGTGAGGTTATATCTCATGGTTTTGATTTGCATTTCTTAAATAATTAGTAATGCTGAGCATCTTATCATGTATCTATTCTATGTGTTGTCTTCAGAAGAAAATCCATTCAAGTTTTCCACCCAATTTTGAATGTGTTGTTTGCTTCCTTTTTGATCTTGAGTTCTATGAGCTATTTATAAATTTTGGATATTAGCCCCTTATCCATCATATCACTTGGCAAATATTTTCCCCCGAACAATGGGCTGTCTTATTAAGATGGTGTACTTTGCTGTGCAAAGTTTTTAAGTTAAATTAGGTCCCGTTTGTTTATTTTTGCTGTTATTTTTCCTTAGGAGACATATCCAAATAATATTCCTATGCTGCTGCTAAGTCACTTCAGTCGTGTCCGACTCTGTGCGACCCCATAGACGGCAGCCCACTAGGCTCCCCTGTCCCTGGGATTCTCCAGGCAGGAACACTGGAGTGGATTGCCATTTCCTTCTCCAATGCATGAAAGTGAAAAAATAAAGTGAAGCTGCTCAGTCGTGTCCGACTCCTAGTGACCCCATGGACTGCAGCCCACCAGGCTTCTCCGTCCATGGGATTTTCCAGGCAAGAGTACTGGAGTGGGTTGCCATTGCCTTCTCTGAAATATTCCTATAATTTATATCAAAGAATGTTCTACCCATGTTTTCTTCCAGGATTTTTATGGTTTCTGGTCTTACATTTAGGTCTTTAATCCATTTTGAGTTTATTTTCACATAGATTTGACAAAATTTGTTCTAATTTCATCCTTTTACATGTGGCTGTCCAGTATTGCCTGCACTAATTGAAGAGACTGTTCTCCATTGTATATTCATGCCCTCTTTGTTATAGATTGTATACATGCTCAGTTGCTCAGATATGTCTGACTCCTTGTGACCCGATGGACTGTAGCCTGCGAGGCTCCTCTGTCCATGGAATTTTTCAGGCAAGAATACTGAAGTGGGTTGTTATTTCCTACTCTATGGGATCTTCCCAACCCAGGGATTGAACCTGCAACTTTTGCATCTCCTTCATTGGCAGGCAGGTTCTTTACCACTGTTCCACCTGGGAAGCCTTTTTGTAGATTAATTGATCATAAATGTGAGTTTATTTCTGAGCTCTCTATTCTATTCCATTGATTTGTGTGTTTGTTTTTATGCCAGCACCATACTGTTTTGAAAATGGTAGCTTTGTAGTATAGTGTAAAGTCAGGGAGCATAATTCCTCCAACTTTTTTGTTTGTTTGTTTTTGTTGTTGTTTTTTCTAAAGATTGTGCACATAGTCAGTGGCTCAGTTGTGTCCTACTCTTTGCAACACTATGGACTGTAGCCCACCAGGTTCCTCTGTCCATGGAATTTTCCAGACAAAAATGCTTGAGTGGGATGCCATTTCCTTCTCTAGGGGAGCTTCCTAACCCAGGGATCAAACCTCTGTCTCCTGCAGGTGGTTTGGCAGGTGGATTCTTTACCACTGAACCACCTGAACATCCAAATATTTTTATTTATCTATTTGGCTGTGTCAGGTCTTATTTGCAGCATGTGGGATCGAATTCCCAGACCAGGAATTGAACCCAAGCCCCCTGCACTGGGAGCGCAGAGTCTTAGCCACTGCACCACAAGGGAAATCCTCAAGATTGCTTTGGCAATTTAGGATCTTTTTTGATTCCATATAAATTTTAGGATTATTAGTTCTGGTTTATCAAAAAATGTCATGGCTATTTTGACAGAGATTCCATTAAATCTGTAGATTACTTTGGTATTTTAATATTAATTCTTCAAATCTAAGAACATAGTACATTTTTCCACTCCTTTGAACCACTACCCAACTACATGTGTATCTCTGTTATAGCCTTGGTTGCATAGGGAGCTTTCTTCCAGTTTCCAGTTAGTTTTCAGTAAAAAGTGTTCCAAACCTAGATGCATTTTTTTTTAATGTGTTCATCAAAAAAGGTGAGTTCCAAGCCTTCCTATTCTGCCATATCTTGATATGTTTGCAAATTTCCTCTTCTTATACAGACACTAGTCATATTGGATTAGGACACATCCTTATAACTTCATTTTAACCTGATTACCTCTGCAAAGATCCTATCTCCAAATAATATCACATTCTTAAGTAGTAGGCGTCGGTACTTCAACATGCAGATTTTAGTTAGAACACAATCCAAAACATAATAGATTACCTTTTATAAAAGAAAAGTATATTATCTATGTAATGTATACTTTTCATTGTAATTTTTGCATATATAGATAACATTTAGATATAGATAACATATAGATAAGGGTACCTTTAGTTGTAGGAATATAATTGGCATCCAGAAAGGACACACATAGGTGTTGGCAATGTTTCACATACATATTGTCTATAGTTGCTTTTACACTACATAAGCAGAGTGAAATAGTTGTGACAGAGAGAGCAGGGCCCATAAGATCCCTGCTCTAGGCCTTGAAGATGTCTTATTCAAGGTTATCTCTTCTAAAGAGAGCCCCCAACTAAGATTCTTGATGCAGGGATATAAAGATCTGGTCCTCTTCCCTCAAATAGGGAAAACTCTGAAAGCTGTACCAACTCCAGACATGTTGAGTACTCAGTTGTAATTGCTTTGAGGGTCAACTCTTTTTCTCCACCCAATCCTGTATGCCTCAATTCCTTATAGATATCTCTTTTGAAAGTACTTGCCAATCAATTTCAGCACGCAGTGCTCAGCTTCAGATTATTTCCAGACAACTCAAACTCAAAAATACATATAAAATGATTTAGTGACACCCATTCTGTAATACAAATACTTCATATCCCTGTGGCTTCCCTTATCCTATTTTCCTTCCTCAGCTTGAAATTTCCTTTACAACCTAACTGACACGTTCCTATTCATCCTTTAAGGTCAAGAGTCAAATATGTTTATGTCAGTTCAGTTTAGTCGCTCAGTCATGTCTAACTCTTTGTGACCCTATGAATCACAGCACGCCAGGCCTCCCTGTCCATCACCTTCTACTGCAGTTCACTCAAACTCAAGTCCATCGAGTCGGTGATGCCATCCAGCCATCTTATCCTCTGTTTTCCCCTTTTCCTTCTGCCCCCAATCCCTCCCAGCATCAGAGTCTTTTCCAATGAGTCAACTCTTCACATGAGGTGGCCAAAGTACTGGAGTTTCAGCTTTAGCATCATTCCTTCCAAAGAACACCCAGGGCTGATCTCCTTTAGAATGGACTGGTTGGATCTCCTTGCAGTCCAAAGGACTCTCAAGAGTCTTCTCCAACACCACAGTTCAAAAGCATCAATTCTTCAGCGCTCAGCTTTCTTCACAGTCCAACTCTCACTTCCATACATGACCACAGGAAAAACCATAGCCTTGACTAGATGGACCTTTGTTGGCAAAGTAATGTCTCTGCTTTTCAATATGCTATCTAGGTTGGTCATAACTTTCCTTCCAAGGAGTAAGCGTCTTGTAATTTCATGGCTGAAATCACCATCTGCTGTGATTTTGGAGCCCAGAAAAATAAAGTCTGACACTGTTTTCACTCTTTCCCCATGAAGTGATGGGACCAGATGCCATGCTCTTTGTTTTCTGAATGTTGAGCTTTAAGCCAACTTTTTCACTCTCCTCTTTCACTTTCACCAAAGGCTTGTTAGTTCCTCTTCACTTTCTGCCACATAAGGGTGGTGTCATCTGCATATCTGAGGTTACTGATATTTCTCCCAGCAATCTTGATTCCAGCTTGTGCTTCTTCCAGTCCAGCGTTTCTCATGATGTTTTATATAATGAAATAAAATTAGTCTTTCTATCGCTTGCGATACAAGAGCACTATCATGGAGATTCCTTGTATTCATCTCTCTAATTGTCCTTGGTAAAACAGTATAAAGTAAAAAAAAAAAAAAAAAAGGAAAGCAAAGAAAAATAAAATGTATTTTATCTACAACAGCTGGGACTCTGCAATTTATTGTACGTGTGCTTGTGTTTGCTTGTGTGTGATCTTTAAGAATCATAGGTGAGAAGAAATTCAAAACTTGGAAATATTTCTGAATAATCAAAAAACTATGTTTAATCATTTAATTTATCAACTAGTGCGGTTGTATGCATGTACAGGCTAGGTTGCTCTCTTCTCTCAATCTTTTATTACCTTCTAAACATGGAAATGAGAAAGTTTTTAGTAAAATATGCAAATTTAAAACACATACTGTTAATAATACTGCTATATCAGGCATCTCATAAGCACCAGGCAATATCTTTCGAGTCTTACATGTCTTAACTTATATATAACATTTCTTTCAACCACAAAAGCTAGGTCCTATTGTTATCTCCATTTTGTAGATACAAAACTGAGACTCAAAAGATATTGAGTAACATGCTATAGTCACACAACTCATAGTGACAGAGCCATGATTCAAATGTAACAATTTTTTTAGTCCTTCTTAAATTCTTCAAAATTTACTTCCTAAAAAAAAGACTTAGTTTTCCTTCCATGGTGGCTCAGATGGTAAAGAATTTGCCTGCAATACGAGAGACCAAGGTTTGATCCCAGGGTTGGAAAGATTCCCTAGAGAAGGAAATGGCAACCCACTCCAGTATTCTTGCCTGGAGACTTCTATGGACAGAGAAGAGTGTTGAGCTACAGTCCATGGGGTCACAAAGAGTTGGACACCACTGAGTGAGTTGGACACATTCACTCATCTTCCTTCTTTAATAATATACTTATGGTTTACAATGCTATCATTATTTATATCTAGGTTTGTCAAGGAGAAGGAAATGGCAACCCACTCCAGTATTCTTGCCTGAAGAGTCCCGTGGACAGAGGAGCCTGGTGGGCGGCCATCCATGGGGTCGCACAGAGTTGGACACGACTCAAGTGACTTAGTGGCAGCAGGAGCATTATTTATAAGAAAAAAAAGTTTGCTTGACTATTTGATAGTTCTCTTTGAAAAAAATCTGTAGGTTCTAAGTCACTTATTACCATCATCATAAGATGTTAATTCCTCTCTTCTTCCAGAATGGAGGTAGGACCCTGAAGAGAAGGAGGAGTTACAGAAACACTGAAGGAAACTTGGTATGATAAGGAGAGAAGGAAAAAAAAAAAAACATTGTGGTAGGTCTTGTACTCATCACAACTATATTGTACTCTGGCTTGAAATACAAGTAAATGTTTTTGTAACAGTCTTTGGACTCCATGTGTACATGCAATCAACTAATAATGAGAACTACTTCTCTTGCCAGACACAAGGGGTTCAACCTAGGGGTTACACATGAATGCAAGTTTACCAACAATGCACCATGCCATTTTTCTTTTCTTTTCTTTTTCTTTTTTTTTTTGCACAGAGTGAGTATCTAATAAATGTCTGTCTCTTTTAATTAAATTATGTCTCACACACTTGATTTTTCCCATGTGAAGTTTAGCTTTTAATTTGATGGAAAAAATAGGAAGATGTCAAACTAGTAAGATGTCACTATAAGCAGTTAATCTGTTTATTGCAGTGGACTGAATGATAAAGATGGTTAATTTTTAGACAATGGGGAGAATGTATCTGTAGAAGAATTCTTACTTTCAATCAGAGGCAGAGAATCAACTTTCACTGGGAGGTAATAGAACATAATGAAAAGAGCCCTAGACCATAACCAGAGATTACATTCTAGTCCTTTATCTTCCAGGAGGGGGTTGTATTAATATAATCTTGAATGTGTGCTCAGTTGCTTTAGTCATGTCTGACTCTTTGCGACCCCATTGACTGTAGCCCACCAGACTCCTCTGTCAATGGGATTTTCCTAGCAAGAATACTGGAATGTGTTGCCATTTCCTTCTCCAGAGGACCTTTCTAACCCAGGGATTGAATCCACATCTCTTGGGGCCCCTGTATTGGCAGATAGATACTTTACCACTGATTCACCTGGGCAGCTCTTGTATGATCCTAGGCTTTGTCTTTCCTTAGCCTTCTCATTTTAGAAATATTGTGAAACTAGAATAAAGTTGTCACAGCCCTACAATAATTCTGCTCTATTAAAACATGTAAAAAATTGCATTGTTCATCACAACACCTTATGCACATTAGGCCTTTCATAAAAATCTGATTGAAATTAAATTTCTTCATTTAACATTTCAGTGACACATATGTCTGTCCCTACTGATGCATAAAAGTATAACTATAAAAAAGGTGAAATGTATTCATTGTAGAGTACTTAATTCTAACAACACTGCAAGGTTATTATTTACATTAAGCCCATTTCACACCTCAGGATTACAGAGGTTCCATAATTGGTTTTAAAGTTTCACACCTGATAGATGCTAGAGAAAGGATTCAGCATAGATCTACTAGACATCAATATTCCATATCACTTTCAACATGAAATACCCTTCTGTTTAATATATAATCCTCTCTGAGTCCCTAAAAGAGAGATTGTCAAGGCAGAAAACATATCCAATGTTTTCTATGGGATCACAATTACAAGATAAGTCCCCCCCAGATTCAAACTATTTTAAAGGCAAATACATACACACAAAGATATATCAATTCAATATTAATGCATGCCATGAAAATAATTCCTGTCTGTGCTGAAGTGTCTATGTTTGTGGAGCTATTTCTCATTTTCTAATTTCTTTGCTCTACATAATCATCATTGTTTGCAAAATGGATATAATTTGGAATGTTATAGTTAGGAAAGTTTCTATTAGCTTAAAGAATGTTCTGCCTGAAATACCAGTAAGGTAATCAGAACTGGTAACCGAAAGGAATAACTTTGTGGCAAGCCACACTTTCCATTATAATACCACCATTCCCCAAGCAGTTCCTCAAAAATAAATCAAGGTCTTTATTCAAGTGGCAACGTTTATTTTAAATAGATATAGAGATATGTGCTGAACTCTTCAGAAAAGTTCTGATTATCTGTAAACCTTGAAGGCAGCCATCTAGACATTAGCATATATGATACTTGCCTGCTTTCTGATGCTATGTACAAATTTGACAATCCAGCTACCTGTTTCCATGAGCAAGTATAAAATATTTACCCCTTCTGGCATCTGACCAGTTAATTACCTTCAATAATTCAACCAGAGTCTGCTAAAATATAAAATGAAAAACTTTTAAAAATATAGTTTTCTTACATTTTTTTCAATTCTCTCTTAATTCTAAGTAATCTTTGGGGCTAAAAAATCTCACACTGCCGAAAAAGTTATTCAGTGATCCTAGAAATATAACTAAGACCATGACAGGAGTTTTTAAACATGCTTAATGTGTTTAATTGAAAAATCACATTTCCTTTACCTTCTTACAGCATATATTGTACTTAACACTCTGAACATTAGCCCTTGGAATAAAGAAATGAATAATATATGAGTTGCTCTTTATTATGATTTTGAAGCCTGACTTAAAATTAATTTTCAAGACTATTATGGAATACCAAATGTCATATTCACTATACCTGTATGCTGCTTCCCAATTGCAATGTGCTGTTTGCCATAGCCATCTGTTCATATACTTTCTTCCAACTTGAATGAATACTGATGGAACCTCTTTCTAAAGGAAAAGAATTAGAGATTTGAAGCTCTCATGTTTTGCTGAAAGTTCATATAAAATTTGCACTCTGTAGCTAGGAACTATACAAAAAGTACAATTACAGGAACTCAGGTAAAGTCATTTGTGATATGCTTGAGTATGCCAGAAAAGTCTGGTATTGTATTTAAGCAAAAGGTCTTATTGCATAAATGCTCATGAAGTATGCTATATGAAGTCTAAAGGGACTATGGACATGAATGCAATGAATAACTACGGAATGTAATACATTCTTAAAAAAAAAAAAACATACTGCAAAAAGAAGATTCTCATACAAATGGATGCTAAATGCCCAAACTAAAAACTTCAGCACATCATAATTATACTCATCAAGCAAGAAGGACTTCTTAATGTTTAAAATAAACATTTCTTGGTTGGTGGATACACCAGTGATTGTGAAAGTGAGGGCCTTTATAAGTAGCATTGTACAATTTCAGATTTGTAGAATTATGTCTATTCAAACAGATAAGATTCATACAGTGAACAACATTTTGTGAATCTACTCTGTATATAGTAATTTTACTAATTTGGGGAACTGAAAAAAGGAGGAAAGAAAACACAAAGAAAATTACTGATAAAGTGCTTATACTCAAATTAACTTTATATATAATAGGAAGGATATACAGGTTAACACAATGTCCAGAGAAAGAGAATAGCATATCATAAAATCTAGTAATGAAATAAACAAGCAGCCCTCATCTCTACCAATCTCAAAAGAAATGTGCTTTATATATAAAATTTCCCTTTGCAAAGGAATTAGGTATTCTAGAGACTAACCCATGAATAGGTCATCAAGGGTTTCTATATATCCAAAGCAGATCGAGGAGATGAATTTGGTAAAGTTTATTATGTAAAAATAGCAAGTATGGGACACTTTCTCTCTCCTTGCTGAACGATAGTAAATAGCACCTTGTTCCCTTCGAAAGTCAATTGCTCATGCTTGCAATAAATTCCAGAAGTGAAAATGATCTGCCGTGACATCTTAGTATCATTAATCACCATGGTTGATATAGCTCATCAGGCCAGCTCCATACGTACCCTTTTTTCTTCTTCATCACTTCATCTGTGTCATACTAAAGCCACAATTCTCAATCAATTTCCAGATAAAGGTAATTCATTGTTAAAGGTGAGGCTATATAAAAGGATGAGTCCTCTTGCTGGAGGCTCTAAGCAAATAAACTGCATTTCTAAAATTATTACTCAATTCAACTAATTTGAGATTGTTGTTTTTACTATTTATATGATGTATTATTTCTGTCATGACTGTTATTGAGTAAAGGCTGAATCATATCTCTAATGGTTAAGTCCGTAACTTTTCTAATTGGCTTGAGGTGCCAAAGCTAAATTAATACTACCACAATCTTGAACAAATAATGACATGCTCAAATATATTCTGACTGATTGAGTGGCAATTTAGCTTGAGAGAAGGCAATGGCACCCCACTCCAGTACTCTTGCCTGGAAAATCCCATGGATGGAGGAGCCTGATGGGCTGCAGTCCATGGGGTTGCTAGGAGTCGGACACAACTGAGCTACTTCACTTTCACTTTTCACTTTCATGTATTGGAGAAGAAAATGGCAACCCACTCCAGTGTTCTTGCCTGGAGAATCCTAGGGACGGGGGAACCTGGTGGGCTGCCGTCACTGGGGTCACACAGAGTCGGACACGACTGAAGCGACTTAGCAGCTACTCTATATATTCTAAAATATTAAACCTTTATTTTAATACAAGTCAAGGAACAACTTGAACTGCTAAATCCATACCAAAAAAAATGTATGGAGTAATGCAAGTTTGGTAAAAGGCAGAGATTCAACTCAGGTGTGGATGTGGAAAGCAAACATAAGTGACAAATATTAAGGAATAACAGCAATCAGATATTATTATAAATAAGGACAAACACCTCATTCCTTAGGAGAGAGTATGGCATACTGTTTTATTAATTGGATATTCGTTGAGATACGTATCAAAGACAAAAACGTGTCACACACATACACACACACACATATATTTAAAATTATTTGTTCATTACTGAAAAAAAGATTACTCTAAAAGATATCCAAGAGAGCAAAAATGTACAATTTTTGTACAAAAAGGTACAAAAGACACTAATGTCCTTTTTCCTTTCCAAGACCATCATGTATGCCAAAATAAAGGGCTTGATAAATCAGACAGGGATTTAGCTGAATGTGTCAGCATGGAATTCAGCACTGGAGTAAAGGATAATGGATTGTGTATTTTTGAAACCAATATACATTATACAATCTACCCTGTGGAGACCATGGGGTCAGGCATATCAGTTGGGGATAATCAAACAAGCTTTACCAGTAAACACTTCGATGTAGATTTTTTTTTCAGTTAAAACCACATTTCCAAGGATATCTTTTATTCAGTTCAGCAAACTCCTGTCCCTAATAGCCCATTTATACCTTTTTTTAAAAAAACAATTTATTACAGATATTATAGACTGAAAAGGCTCTGTGCAACAATTTGAAATGGGCTTTGCACTAATGTGGCAAGAGATACCCTTGGAAAAATAAAAGGCAGCAGAGCATATGGTGCTTCCACTCAGACATTTCTGTTTTTTCATATTAAAATTCACCAGTGAACACTGCAGGTTTCAAGAAACAAATAGAAATACTCCTATACCTACAAGGATGCTCTTGTTTCCCCCACATTTTAACTGACATTAAGTGTATCATTACATATTTTAAAAACAACCTTAAGAGTTGTGTAGATATAAGCATCTGAATGCAGAGTTCCAAAGAATAGCAAGAAGAGATAAGAAAGCCTTCCTCAGCAATCAGTGCAGAGAAATAGAGGAAGACAACAGAATGGGAAAGACTAGAGATCTCTTCAAGAAAATCCAAGATACCAAGGGAATATTTCATGCAAATATGGGCTCGATAAAGGACAGAAATGGTATGGACCTAACAGAAGCAGAAGATATTAAGAAGAGGTGGCAAGAATGCACAGAAGAACTGTACAAAAAAGATATTCATGACCCAGATAATCACGATGGTGTGATCACTCACCTAGAGCCAGACATCCTGGAATGTGAAGTTAAGTGGGCCTTAGAAAGCATCACTAAGAGCAAAGCTAGTGGAGGTGATGGAATTCCAGTTGAGCTATTCCAAATCCTGAAATATGATGCTGTGAAAGTGCTGCACTCAATATGCTAGCAAATTTGGAAAGCTCAGCAGTGGCCACAGGACTGGAAAAGGTCAGTTTTCATTCCAATCCCAAAGAAGGGCAATGCCAAAGAATGCTCAAACTACTGCACAGTTGCACTCATCTCACAGGCTAGTAAAGTAATGCTTAAAACTCTTCAAGCAAGACTTCAGCAATACGTGAACTGTGAACTTCCTGATGTTCAAGCTGGTTTTAGAAAAGGCAGAGGAACCAGAGATCAAATTGCCAACATCTGCTGGATCATTGAAAAAGTAAGAGAGTTCCAGAAAAACATCTATTTCTGCTTTATTGACTATGCCAAAGCCTTTGACTGTGTGGATCACAATCAACTGTGGAAAATTCTGAAAGAGATGGGAATACCAGACCACCTGACCTGCCTCTTGACAAATCTGCATGCAGGTCAGGAAGCAACAGTTAGAACTGGACATGGAACAACCGACTGGTTCCAAATAGGAAAAGGAGTAAGTCAAGGCTGTATATTGTCACCCTGCTTATTTAACTTATATCCAGAGTACATCATGAGAAACACTGGGCTGGAAGAAGCACAAGCTGGAATCAAGATTGCCGGGAGAAATATCAATAACCTCAGATATGCAGATGATACCACCCTTATGGCAGAAAGTGAAGAGGAACTAAAAAGCCTCTTGATGAAAGTGAAAGAGGAGAGTGAAAAAGTTGGCTTAAAACTCAACATTCAGAAAACAAAGATCATGGTATCTGGTCCCATCACTTCATGGGAAATAGATGGGGAAACAGTGGAAACAGTGTCAGACTTTATTTTGGGGGGCTCCAAAATCACTGCAGATGGTGACTGCAGCCATGAAATTAAAAGACACTTACTCCTTGGAAGGAAAGTTATGACCAACCTAGACAGCATATTCAAAAGCAGAGACATCACTTTGCCAACAAAGGTCCGTCTAGTCAAGGCTATGGTTTTTCCTGTGGTCATGCATGGATGTGAGAGTTGGACTGTGAAGAAAGCTGAGCACCAAAGAATTGATGCTTTTGAACTGTGGTATTGGAGAAGACTCTTGAGAGTCCCTTGGACTGCAAGGAGATCCAATCAGTCCATTCTGAAGGAGATCAGCCCTGGGATTTCTTTGGAGGGGATGATGCTAAAGCTGAAACTCCAGTACTTTGGCCACCTCATGCGAAGAGTTGCCTCATTGGAAAAGACTCTGATGCTGGGAGGGATTAGGGGCAGGAGGAGAAGGGGATGACAAAGGATGAGATGGCTGGATGGCATCACTGACTCGATGGATGTGAGTCTGAGTGAACATCTGGGAGTTTTTGATGGACAGGGAGGCCTGGCGTGCTGCGATTCATGGGATCACAAAGAGTCGGACATGACTGAGCGACTGAACTTAGAACTTAGGAAAGAAACTATCACAAAGTTGCTCTTGTGTATTATACCAGACACATTGTGCACCATCCCATTAGAGTTTTGCAATAAATTGTCAAGGTAAGTACCATTATTTCACTTTACAAAGGAAGATATTAGAAACTTTCTCAACATTTCACAACTCTGGCGAGTCATAGGATACACACTTAGACTCCTTATTTATGAATTCAAAAATAACATGTTAAGCAAAATGTGCTAGAGAAACCACATTCAAGTGAACCAGCATGCCCCGCTTTCTCAGAATTAACAAACTCCAGGACAGCAAACCGGAGAAGGCAATGGCACCCCACTCAGTACTCTTGCCTGGAAAATCCCATGGACAGAGGAGCCTGGTGGGCTACAGTCCATGGGGTCACTAAGAGTCAGACACAACTGAGCAACTTCACTTTAACTTTTCACTTTCATGCATTCGAGAAGGAAATGGCAACCCATTCCAGTGTTCTTGCCTGGAGAATCCCAGGGACAGGGGAGCTCGGTGGGCTACCATCTCTAGGGTCACACAGAGTGGGACACGACTGAAGCAACTTAGCAGCAACAGCAGGACAGCAAACAACAAGATCTCTGGAGTCTTTCATGAGAATCCCACTTGATAACTATGTTAAGGACTCCATGAAAACCTCCACACTATCCTACCACATTGATAGCATGGGAGTTCAAAGAAGCCAACCCAAAGAAAGACCTGAAAGGATTTCTAAAGTCAGTGCCAAGAAAGCTTATTTTTCCCAGTCTTTTTATTTTCTGGTTCTGCTTGAGGGTGATGTTCAATATGTGTGGTGTAAAGGAATTAGGAATGGGGTAAAAAGAGGGGTCAGAGAAGGCAGTGGCACCCTACTCCAGTATTCTTGCCTAGGAAATCCTATGAACGGAGGAGCCTGGTAGGCTACAGTCCATGAGGTCACTAAGAGTCGGACACGACTGAGTGACTTCACTTTCGCTTTTCACTTTCATGCATTGGAGAAGGAAATGGTAACCCACTCCAGTGTTCTTGCTTGGAGAATCCCAGGGACAGAGGAGCCTGGTGGGCTGCCGTCTATGGGGTTGCACAGAGTCAGACATGACTGACGCAACTTAGCAAAGGCAGCAGCAAAAAGAGGGGTAGAATTTTTAAAACCTTATTCAATTATGTCTTTAAGCTTAGAGTCTTCTAAATGTTTCATTTCATTGGAGAGAAGAAAATAGCAAACAGGGTTTTGGGAGAAAGTGATAGAAAAGCAAGTCATGTGAAGAAGAAAAAGGATGAAAAACATTACTTAAATGACTTGAAGTACGTTTCCTTCTGTGGTTGGGCATGACACAATAGACTTTCAAGAATACCAAAAGGCTATGAAGAATAAGAAAGAGGTCAAAGGAAAGCTATTTGCACTTGTGGAATGTATATACTTTTTACCAAGTGTTTCTTGCATAATTTTCATATAATCACCCAATGGCTAGAAATAACATAGAACTGTTCAGACTTTATAGTTGGATAATTTAAGACTCAAAGCATTTAAACAACCATCTCAAGGCAACACAGCCTGGGGTACAGGCTTTTGCAGACAAGCAATCTGATCATAAAGCCATGCTCTGGGACTTACTTCTATTCTGTCCTGGCCTTACTAGGTGGGGAGATTAGAGCAGTATATGTAGATGGCTCTGCCTGTCTTTCAAAATGGAAATCACAGAGATAGTTGTGAATAATTGGTTGGTACTTTGGTTGGCATATCACATAGTCACAGTGCTGCACACATTTCCCAGGAGTCATGTTTTCCCTCCATTCCCATATGCTCTCCTACATTGCTCCCAGCTGTATACAGTTAGACTGCCACTGTGGCCATTGGAACTGTTCAAGTAGGGCTATGGAAGAAAAATGCACTGGAAATGAATGATTTCCTTACCTTCTAGTGGCTTTCAGCTAATGGCAGGTGTGAGTGACTGGATTCAGCTTAGCTTCCTCATTCCAAAGTGGAGTGACTCTGAAGCACGCACTCTACAGTCTCTCAGACGCCCTAGAAGCATTGCACTTCAATTGCCACACAGGAGCATGATCATTAACACATCCTGCATGAACCTCACACACTTTCTGTTCTCATTCACATACCTATGCTTCTCCAGACAACTTCCAAATACACTTCATACATTCAGTTCATATTTTAGATTCAGTTTTGAATGAAACCCAACTTCACACGATTGGAGAACTTTAGGGAGGAGGTAGAATTTGAATTGGTCATTGGAAAAAAAAATAAATCTAATTACAGAAGGTAGGGAGATAAAAGGAAAGGAAGCCAGACACAAAATATAGGTGTAGAAAAACCAAAGTCAATTTGGACAAAGATAAGAGAATAAACCAATATAAAATAAATCATAGTGCCTCCTTGAGAATGCTATCAAATAACATGAAACAGTTCAGCTCAGTTCATTCAATTTTGGCACTCTTGACACAGTTCAGTCACAGTCGTGCCTGACTCTTGGCGACCACATGGACTGCAGCATTCCAGGCCTCCCTGTCCATCACCAACTCCCAGAGTTTACTCAAACTCATGTCCATTGAGTCGGTAATATCATCCAAGCATCTCATCCTCAGTCATCCCATTCTCCTCCCACCTTCAATGCTTCCTAGCATCAGGGTGTTTTCCAATGAGTCAGTTCTTCGCATTAGGTGGCCAAAGCTGAAGTTTCAGCTTCAGCATCAGTCCTTTCAATGAATATATAGGACTGACTTCTTTTATGAAGGGCTGGTTGGATCTCCTTGCAGTCCAAGGGGCTCTCAAGAGTCTTCTCCAATACCACAGTTCAGAAGCATCAATTCTTCGATGCTCAGCTTTCTTCACAGTCCAACTCTCACATCCATACACGACTACTGGAAAAACCATAGCTTTGAATAGACGGACCTTTGTTGGCAAAGTAATGTCTTTGCTTTTTAATATGTTGTTTAGGTTAAGCATTAACTTTTCTTCCAGGAGTAAGCGTCTTTTATTGTCATGGCTACAGTCACCATCTGCAGTGATTTTGGAGCCTCCTGCACCCCCCCAGAAAAAAAGTCTGTCACTGTTTCCACTGTTCCCCATCTATTGCCATGAAGTGATGGGACCAGATACCATGAACTTAGTTTTCAGAATGTTGAGTATTAAGCCAATTTTTTTACTCTTCTCTTTCACTTTCATCAAGAGGTTCTTTAGTTCTTCACTTTCTGCCATATGGGTGGTGTCATCTGCATATCTGAGGTTATTGATGTTTCTCCCGGCAATCTTGATTCCAGCTTGTGCTTCATCCAGCCTAGCATTTCTCATGATGTACTCTGCATGTAAGTTAAATAAGCAGGGTGACAATATACAGCCTTGACCTACTCCTTTCCCTATTTGATCCCAGTCAATAGTTCCATGTCCGGTTTTAACTGTTGCTTCATGATCTGCATGCAGATTTCTCAAGAAGCAGATGAGGTGTTCTGGTATTTCCATATCTTTAAGAATTTTCCACAGTTTATTGTGATCCACACAATCAAAGGCTTTGGCATAGTCAATAAAGCAGAAGAAGATGTTTTTCTGGAATTCTTTTGCTTTTTTTTTTTTTTGGTGATCCAGCAGATGTTGGCAATTGGTCTCTGGTTCCTCTGACTTTTCTAAATCTATCTTGAACATCTGGCACTTCATGGTTCATGTACTGTTGAAGCCTGGCTTGGAGAACTTTGAGCATTACTTTGCTAGCATGTGAGAAGAGTGCAATTGTGCAGTAGTTTGAGTATTCTTTGGCATTGCCTTTCTTTGGGATTGGAATGAAAACTGACCTTTTCCAGTCTTGTGGCCCACTTCTGAGTTTTCTAAATTTGCTGACATATTGAGTGCAGTATTTTCACAACATCATCTTTGAGGATTTGAAAGAACTCAACTGGAATTCCATCACCTCCACTAGCTTTGTTCATAGTGATTCTTCCTAAGGCCCACTTGACTTTGCATTCCAGGATGCCTGGCTCTAGCTGAGTGATCACACCATAGTAGTTATCTGGGTCATGGAGATCTTTTTTGTACAGTTCTTCTGTGTATTCTTGCCACCTCTTCTTAGTATCTTCTGCTTCTGTTAGGTCCATATCATTTTGGTCCTTTATTGTGCCAATCTTTGTATAAAATGACATGAATATTCTCAGTTATTTCTCTTTTCTTGGGAAAAAGCCTTAAATAAGTTGTCATTTGGTCTCACTACCACTCTCCCTTATTCAACAAAACAGAATTTTTGTGTGTGTTTATTTGTTTGTTTTTAATCATTAACTGTTTATTTATATCCTGCATTATTCCAGAAAAGACTTGAGAAGACCAAAAAGTTGATGCTAACTCATTAACTGCAAAGTTTGAAATTCTTATTCTCCTATAGCAGTGCTATTGATAGAATTCTTCATAATAAAACCAAAAGGGAGAAAAAGAAATAAGGATAAGGAGGGAAGACTGTTAATGCTCTAAAAGACATAAAATAATTCTGTTTTCTGACCACTTTTTATAAAGGCAGTTTTGTTAAATGAAGTTTGTTTCTCTTGTATTTACATTATTTTCTTACTGATACATACACACACACACACGCACACACACACACACACACATATATATACACACACATACACATATATTTCAGGAAGGTTCCATAAGGCTTTTATCCTTATTCAATCAGAGGGCAGAAAGAACAAAAACCAAAATCACAGAAAACTAACCAAACTGATCACCTGGACCACAGCCTTGTCTAACTCAATGAAACTATGACCCATGCCATGTAGGGCCACCCAAGATGGACAGGCCATGGTGGAGAGTTCTGAAAAAATGTGGTCCACTGGGCAAAGGTGTGGCAAACCACTTCAGTATTCTTGCCTTGAGAACCCCATGAACAGTATGAAAAGGTAAAAAGATATGACACTGAGAGATGAACCCCCCAGGATGGTAGGTACCCAATATGCTACTGGAGAACAGTGGAGAAATAACTTGAGAAAGAATGAAGGGATGGAGCAAAAGCAAAAACAATACCCAGTTGTGGATGTGATTGATGATGGAAGTAAAGTCTGATGCTGTAAGAATGATATTGCATAGGAACCTGGAATATTAGGTCCATGAATCAAGGTAAATTGGAAGTGGCCAAACAGGAGATGGCAAGAGTGAACATTTTAGGAATCAGTGAATTAAAATAGACTGGAATGGGTGAATTTAATTCAGATGACCATTATATTTACTACTGTGGGCAAGAATCCATTAGAAGAATTGGAGTGGTCCTCATAGTCAACAAGAGAGTCTGAAATGCAGTACTTGGGTACAGTCTCAAAAAGGACAGAATGATCTCTGTTCGTTTCCAAGGCAAACCATTCAATACCACAGTAATCCAAGTATGCGCCAACCACTAATCTCAAAGAAGCTGACGATGAGTAGTTCTATGAAGCTCTACAAGATCTTCTAGAACTAACACCCAAAAAAGATGTCCTTTTCTTCATAGGGGACTGGAATGTAAAAGTAGGAAATCAAGAGACACCTAAAGTAACAGGCAAGTTTGGACTCAGAGTACAAAATGGAGCAGGCCACAGGCTAACAAAGTTTTGCCAAGAGAATGCACTGGTCATAGCAAAAATCTTCTTTCAACAACACAAGAGAAGACTCTACACATAGAAATCACCAGATGATCAATACTGAAATCAGATTGATTATATTCTTTGCATCAAAGATGGAGAAACATCTTTCTTTGGACAAAAATTTATTAAAGCTGTATTTTTAAAAGGTATATAAGACAAAAGATTGATGATGTTCCTTTCACGGATTTTTCTTTCTTTTAATTCAACTTACACTTCACCTGTTTATAAAGCGTTGGAGGGACTTTTAGCTGTGGATGTAAGCACAGGTAAGTGTAGTAGAGGGCGTTTAGACCACGATTTGTTTAGAGCCTGCAATTAGAAGTTTTTACAGTCAAAAATTGTTGAAGCATATCAAAAATCTCCTTTACAGACATCATTAGATTTTGAGGAATAAACGGCTCTCCTGGCCCAAATTCTACCTGAAGGGCAGCATTTGGGATTAGGGAAAAGTATCATATTCTCTCCTTTCTCTTCTCATGATATAAATACACATGAAACAAATTATTTCAAGTACCTACAGTTTTTATTCTATCTATCATAGAACCAATTGACTGGTGTTTGTGAGTCCTTGAAGCTTGTTGGATAACAAAAGTGCATCCAATTCACACAGCTTATTTCAAGTCATCTTGAGAGGATTCCTAAAATTGCCAAGAAGTGCTTGTATGGACATTGTGTTACCACCAATAGACAAGAGATATGAAATTTTCAAATTAAAAAATGGTTTATTTTGTTTCAGTCCAAAAGGTTGGGCTAAGGACTTAAAGAATTAGGACTTTTTTGTATTTGAAGATAAAGAAGAAAAGATAAATTATTACTGTTTTGCAATGAACTTTTATGTGCCTGTTTCAAGAGTGCAAGAGAAGGCAGTTTTTTTTCTAAAGCAGAAGAAGCAAAATTGCACAGTTACATTTTATGGACACAAACATGACACAGGAGATGTCTTAAGATTTATTTGTAAATAAATAGCATAATCTGTGCATTTCTCTTTTCATTTTAGGGATTCATTTTGAAGAGCATAACAATGTATATGATCATAACTATAATATTTCTGATCTTAACTAGATACAATTTCAAATATCCACTATTTCTAATGTAGTGTTTTGGTAGGCAGAATAATTGCCCTCAAATTGTTCTTTTCCAAATCTCCAGAATTTGTGATATACTGTACAGCAAAGGGGAATTCAAGTAACACATGGGAGTAACGTTGCTAGTGAAAAGAACTTAAAATGAGATCCAGAATTATACAGGTGGGTAGGCCCTCTGTGGAGAAGGCAATGGCACCCCACTCTGGTATTCTTGCCTGGAAAATCCCATGGATGGAGGAGCCTGGTAGGCTGCAGTCCATGGGGTCACTGAGGGTCGTACACGACTTCACTTTCACTTTCACTTTTCACTTTCACTTTTCACTTTCATGCATTGGAGAAGGAAATGGCAACCCACTCCAGTGTTCTTGCCTGGAGAATCCCAGGGGTGGGGGAGCCTCGTGGCCTGCAGTCTATGGGGTTGCACAGAGTCGGACACGACTGAAGTGACTCAGCAGCAGCAGGCCCTCTGTAATTACAAAAGTCCTTTAAACTGGAAGGAAGAGGCAGGGGAGGAGGTCAGAGTAAGAGAGAGATTTGAAGATGCTGTTCTGCTAGCTTTTAGGATAGAAGAGTTTGCCACATTCAGATTGTAGACAACTCCTAAAATCTGGAACAGTCAAGTTCCCCTAGAGCCTCCAAAAAAGAAGACTGCTCTGGAAAATCTTAATTTTTAGCCCGGTGAGACTTATCTTGGAATAGTAACCTCTAGAAATTTACAATAATACATTTGTCTTGTTTTAAGTCACTAAATTTGTGCTCAATTTTTTACAGCAGCAACAGGAAATTAATATTAGTGTTAATCCATTTTGAATGTAAAATTAATCTATTTTATCAGTATGACAGATATTCTAAGATAAATTTCTTGGAGGTATAGGGAAAATTGGAAAAGATCTTGATGATGGGAAAGATTGAAGGCAAGAGGAGAAGGGGGTGACAGAGGATGAGATGGTTGGATGGCATCACCTACTTAATGGACATGAGTCTGAGCAAACTCTGAGAGTTGGTGAAGGACAGGGAAGCCTGGCATGCTGTAGTTTATGGGGTTGCAAAGAGTTGGATGTGGCCTAGTTACTGAACAAGGGAAAATTTGTGTTCATGGAACACTGCATTGTCTGCAGCACACTACATTGGTTTCTCTGATTATATGAGAGCTATTTAAAACTCCAAACTGTAGTTAACTGGCAGAAATGCAAAATAATTCTTGGCTGTGCATATGCAAACTCTGTGTCTATCTAGTACTGGTTCAATTAACTTTCCTCATTCACTGTGGAAGACAGTAGTTTTTCCTCAGTTTAAACTTTCATTTCAATATTTCTCATCTATAAATGTTTCTTCTTTAGATTTGCCTTTGAATTGGTTGTAATGTCTCATCAACATTCTAATTACTGAGTTAAATAAGATATTTCATACATCTTCACTTTTATATTTTTATGTTGGTCTTGATTTTACTTTTTTGAAAATTATCTTTTAACAGAAGTGACAGATATATCTCTTGCTAAAAGAGCAAAGAGAAAAAGAAGCAGCATGAGAGAAGAGAAGAGAAGGAGGAGAAAGAAGAAAAGGAAGACAAAGACAAGTTGTTGATTTTAGTTCTCTCATGTTACCCAGGAAATTGCTGGCTTTGGGGAACAGCAGAGACAATACTTTGCCAACAAAGGTTCGTCTAGTCAAGGCTATGGTTTTTCCTGTGGTCATGTATGGATGTGAGAGTTGGACTGTGAAGAAGGCTGAGCACCGAAGAATTGATGCTTTTGAACTGTGGTGTTGGAGAAGACTCTTGAGAGTCCCTTGGACTGCAAGGAGATCCAACCAGTCCATTCTAAAAGAGATCAGTCCTGGGTGTTCTTTGGAAGGAATGATGCTAAAGCTGAAACTCCAGTACTTTGGCCACCTCATGCAAAGAGTTGACTCATTGGAAAAGACTCTGATGCTGGGAGGGATTGGGGGCAGGAGAAGAAGGGGATGACAGAGGCTGGATAGCATCACTGACTCAATGGATGTGAGTCTGAGTGAACTCCGGGAGTTGGTGATGGACAGGGAGGCGTGGCGTGCTGCGATTCATGGGGTGGCAAAGAGTCGGACACGACTGAGCGACTGATCTGATCTGATCTGATCTGGCTGTGCTCACCTGATACCCTTGTGAATATGTATTCTCTTTAGTTTTTACCCACTTAGGTATTATTCTTAGAGAAGTTTTCTCTACAATGAGAAGAACGGTGATTTTCAGCATTCCTTGGCTACTGACTCTTGACATGTTGTTCTTGTTTAGTTGCTAAGTCCTATCCAACTCTTTTTGTGAACACATGAACTGTAGCCCACTGGGCTCCTCTGTCCATGAGATTTCCCAGGAGAGAATACTAGAGTGGGTTGTCATATTCTCCAAGGGATATTCCCCAACCAGGGATCAAGCCCATGTCTCCTATACTGGCTGGCAGATTCCTTACCACTGAGCCACCAGGGAAACCTGATTCTTCAGATTTTTGATCCCAAACAGAGACAATATCCGTCTCAGCATCATTGTCAATTCCATAATTTATTGAAACAAATATCTATTTGCTATCTATGCTGCTGCTAAGTCACTTCAGTCTTGTCCAACTCTGTGTGACCCCACAGATGGCAACCCACCAAGCTCCCCCATCCCTGGGATTCTCCAGGCAAGAACACTGGAGTGGGTTGCCATCTCCTTCTCCAATTTGCTATCTATAGCATGACCTAATACTGCATCTGAAATTTGGAATGCATCAGTGAATACAAAAAAGACTTTCATCTTCATAGAGCTTACCTTCTGTTGGATGAGGCAGATCCCTAATAAAATAAATCAGGTCATTATATAACATTTTACAAAATGACAAGGTCTACTTAAGAGAAGAAATAAAGGAGAGGATCAAGAACAAAAGAGGGTAGGGGCCAGGTTGTAGTATTATTAGGGGTCAGGTAGACCTAAAAGGCCTTTTGGAATTAACAACAAAAAAGATGTCCTTTTCATTATAGGCGACTGAAATGCAAAAGTAGGACATCAAGAGATAAGCGGAGTAACAGGAAAGCTTGGCCTTGGGGTACAAAATGAAGAAGGGCAAAGGCTAAAAGAGTTTTGTGAAGAGAACTCACTTGTCATAGCAAACATCTTCTTCTAACAACATAAGAGACGATTCTGCACATGTACATCACCAGATGGTTATTACTAAAATCAGATTGATTATGTTACTTGCAGCTGAAGATGGAGAAGCTCTATACAGTCAGCAAAAACAAGATGGGAGCTGACTATGACACAGATCGTGAGCTCCTTATTATAAAATTCAGACTTAAAGTAGGGAAAATCACTAGGCCATTCTGATGTGACCTAAATCAAATCTCTTATGATTATATAACAGAGGTAGCAAAAAGATTCAAGGGGTTAGATCTAATAAACAGAGTGCCTAAAGAACTATGGACAGAGATTTCCAACATTGTACAGGAGGCAGGGACAACTCTGAGAGAAAAATAAATGCAAGAGGCAGTATGGTTGTCTAAGGAGGCCTTACAAATAGCTAAGAAAGAAGAGAAGCAAAAGGAAAAGGAGAAAGGGAAAGATACACCTAATTGAAAACAGAGTTCCAGATAATAAAAGGGAGAGATGTAAAAGTCTTCTAAAGGGAACAATGCAAAGAAATAAAGAAAAACAATAGAATGGGAAGGGCGAGAGATTTCTTCAAGAAAATTGGAGATACCAAGGGAACATTTCATGCAAAGATGGACACAATAAAGGGCACAAATGACAAGGACCTAACAAAAGAAGAAGAGATTCAGTTTAGTTCAGTCACTTAGTCGTGTCCAACTCTTGGAGACCCCATGGACTGCAACACACCAGGTTCCCTGTCCATCACCAACTTTCAGAGCTTGCACAAACTCATGTCCATCGAGTCAATGATGCCATCCAACCATCTCATTCTCTGTCATCGCCTTCTCCCTCTGCCTTCAATCTTTCCCAGCATCAAGGTCTTTTCCAGTGAGTCAGTTCTTCGCATCAGGTAGTCAAAGTATTGAAGTTTCAGTTTCAGCATCCGTCATTCTAATGAATATTTAAGACTGATTTCCTCCAGGATCAGCTGGTTTGATCTCTTTGCAGTCCAAGGGACTCTCAAGAGTCTTCTCCATCACCACAGTTCAAAAGCATCAATTCTTCAGTGTTCAGCTTTCTTTACAGTACAACTCTTACCTCAATACATGAGTACTGGAAAAACCATAGCATTGACTAG
The DNA here is from genome assembly GCF_029378745.1 of Bos indicus. Taxonomy (NCBI): domain Eukaryota; kingdom Metazoa; phylum Chordata; class Mammalia; order Artiodactyla; family Bovidae; genus Bos; species Bos indicus. Next base: position 63,767,035 of record NC_091762.1, on the reverse strand, counting down.
ACAGACCTTTGTTGGCAAAGTAATGTCTGTGTTTTTTAATATGCTGTCTAGGTTGGTCATAGCTTTTCTCCCAAAGAGCAAATGTCTTAATTTCATGCCTGCAGTCACCATCTGCAATGATTTTGGAGCCCAAGAAAATAAAGTTTCTCACTGTTTCCATTGTTTCCCATCTATTTGCCATGAAATGTTGGGACTGGATACCATGATCTTAGTTTTCTGAATGTTGAGTTTAAGCCAGCTTTTTCACTCTGCTCTCTCACTTTCATCAAGAGGCTCTTCAGTTCCTCTTCACTTTCTGCCATAAGGGTGGTATCACCTATGTATCTGAGATTAAGAAGATATACCTATGGCTGACCCATGTTGATGTTTGACAGTTAACAACAAAGTTCTGTAAAGCAATTATCCTTCAATTAAAAAATAAATTAATTAAAAAAAGATTAACAAGAGGTTGAAAGAATACACAGAGCTATACAAAAAAGGTCTTAATGACCCAGAAAACCACTATGGTGTGATCACTCAGCTAGAGCCAGACATCCTAGAGTCTGAAGTCAAGTGGTCCTTAGGAAGCAACACTACAAACAAAGCCAGTGGAGGTGATGGAATTCCAGCTTAGCTATTTCAAATCCTAAAAGATGATGCTATGAAATTGCTGCACTCAATATGCCAGCAAATTTGGAAAACTCAGCAGTAGCCACAGGACTGGAAAAGGTCAGTTTTCATCCCAATCCCAAAGAAAGGCAATGCCAAAGAATGTGCAAACTACCATACAATTGCGCATGTTTCACATGCTAGCAGGTTAATGCTCAAAATCCTTCAAGCGAGGCTTCAAAAGTATGTGAATCAAGAACTTTCAGATTTATAAGCTAGATTTAGGAAAGGCAGAAGAACCAGAGATCAAATTGCCAACATCTGTTGCATCATAGGAAAAGCACGGGAATTTCAGAAAGACTTCTGCTTCATTGACTATGTTAAAACCTTTGACTGTACGCATCACAGCAATCTGGAAAATTCTTAGAGATGGGAATACCAGTCTTCCTGAGAAACCTGTATGCAGAACAAGAAGCAACAGTTAGAAACACACATAGAACAACTGACTGGTTCAAAATTCGGAAGGGAGTACATCAAGGTTTTATATTGTCACCTTGCCTATTTAATTTATATGCAGAGTACATCATGCAAAGTTCTGGGATGTATGAATCATGAGCCAGAATCAAGATTGCTGGGTGAAATATCAACAACCTCAGCTGTGGAGATGATATCACTAATGGCAGAAAATGAAGAGGAATTCTAGAGCCTCTTTATGAGGGTGCAAGAGAAGAGTGAAAAAGCTGACTTAAAACTCAACAGTCAGAAAACTAAATTCTTGGCATCCTGTCCCATCACTTTATGGCAAATAGGTGGGAGAAAAGTGGGAACAATGGAAGATTTTATTTTCTTGGCCTCCACAATCACTGTGGATGGTGACTGCAGCCACAACATTAACAGACACTTGCTCTTTGGAAGAAAAGCTATGACAAACCTAGACAGTGTATAAAAAGCAGAGACATCACTTTGAAGGACCATATTTTGAAAGCTATGGTTTTTTTCCAGTACTCATGTGTGGATGTGAGAGTTGGACCATAAAAAAGCTGAATGCCAAAGAATTGATGCTTTTGAACTGTGGTGCTGGAGAATACTCTTGAGAGTCGCTTCAACAGCAATGAGTTAAACCAGTCAATCATAAAGGAAATCAGTCCTGAATATTCTTTGGAAGGGATCAGACTGAAGCTCCAATACTTTGGCCACCTGATGCAAAGAACTGACTCATTGGAAATGGCCCTGACGTTAGGAAAGACTGAGGGCAATAGGAGAAGGAAGTAACAGTAGATGGGATGGTTGGATGGCATCACTGACTCAATGGACATGAGTTTGAGCAAGCTCTGGGAGATGGTGAAGGACAGGGAAGCCTGACATGCTGCAGTCCATGGGGTTGCAAAAAGTCAGACATAACCTAATGACTGAACAACAACAACAAGGCCCCACTCAAAGAGAGCAATTTCAGCAAATGTTCAAAGAAGATGAGGATAGAGGAATGCAAATAACTCAGTGTAAGAGCATTCCAGAGTGCAAAAACAGTCAGTACAAAAGCCAAACTGTAGGTGAACTGCTAGCATTTTCCAAGAAGCAGAAGGAGGTAAGTGTGGCTGCAGAAGAGTGAGAAAGGGGAGAATCAAAGGAAATTGCTGAGAGGCCCAAAGCACATAGGTACTCAAAGGCCATTTGAAGGACTTTGATCTAGCTTTATATTAAATGAGAATATATATACTGTTTTAAGCAGAAGGATGGTATCATCTGGCATACATTTAAAAAAATGTATTTCTGGCTGTGTGTTGTGGATTTATTTGAGTGGGCTAATGCAAAAGCCAGATCAGAGGCTAGGGCAGTAATCTAGGTAAGGATTAATGATGGTTTCACCCACAGTGACAGCAGTGGAATCATTGTGGTGGTGAACAATGGTGGAATTATGGATACATTCTGAAGGTTGCTTGAAATGGATTTGTGTGTGTGTGTGTGTGGTGAGAGAAAAATAAAGAATCAAATATGATTCCATACCTTTTTGTCTGGACAAGTAGAGAAAAGAATTATCATGAACTGAAAAGGGAAAAGCTGTGAAAATTCTAAATATTATTGGAGGATCAATTCATTCTGTACATGATGAATGTGAGTTGTCTTAGACAACTGGATGGAGAAATTGAGCAGGCGGTTGGATATATGGAGTTTAGGACAGAAGCCTGGACTGGAGATATAATTTATGCATCATATACATATAGGTCTTATTTGAAGATTAGGTAAGAATGGGTAAGAGAGGCTAGGATACAGAAGAATTAACAATGATGACCAAAATAATTGAAATAAGAGGAAATCTAAGAGAGTGTGGCATTCTGAAAACCACATGAAGAAAGTATATCAAGAAGGAGGGAATGAAGAAAAGGATTAAAATTTGGCCATTGGTTTTGGCAACTAAAAGACCATAGTGTCAGAGCTGAGAGCAATTTTGGAGGAATAGTGAATACTAAAGACATATTCAGTTATATTTAGTAGAAAATATAGAGAACAGGAAAAGGGGACTACATGGCAGTAACTGGAGATAATCCTTGAGTATTACTACAAAAGGAGCTAGTGGCAGTTTACAGGTCAAGAAAAGGTTTTGATTTTTTATGGTGGAAATAATTTTATATGTATACTGTAATAACAATTTCCAATAGAGTATGAATAATAAGATGATGTAGGAGGTCAAATGGAGAATTGGTGGAGCTATTTCTTTGAGAAGATGTGAAGGTGCTAAAGCTAATATACACAGGTAAGGATTGGTTTAAGTAGATACAATGTTCTTCATTTTCAGAACCAAGTAGGAAAGCAGTGTTGAGTGTAGAGGCTGAGTAGGAGGTTAGTTTTGGGGGGTAGTCATTATCAATAACGCTTTAGTTCTCTGAGTGAAGATGCAAGCAAGCTCCTTCCTGAGAGTGACGATGAGAGGGAGGTGTTGAGCCTGGGGAAAAAAAAAAAGAAAGAGACATGAGAAATAATCCTGAGAGTGGGAAAATGAAGAGAGCTGGGACATATCATGTGATGACTGGCTGAGACTAGTCATCAGAGTTGTATGTTTCCTCCAACTGTTAGCTGCCCAGGGACAGGTAGAAAGCAGTTGAAGAACTGAATTTTACTAGGGTTTTATTTTTGCCAAATGAGTTTAAAATTCTCAGGAAGCATGGGGTATGTTTATCCTGTCTAAAACATGTGAAGTTAAAGAAATTAACTTTAGTATCTTCAGTATCATATCAGGGGAAAAAAGTGTCTTATTCCTTAAAGCTAATTTATCCAGGGATTTTTAAGACTCCCACATATGTGGCAAGAATTCAGCAGCACATATTAGTTGTGAAGTTGAGCTTTAAAAGTTCTTGTATTAGCTAACTTATTGAAAGTGATTTACAAGGGGGAAAAAAAACCCTATACTGAAAAAGTAGATTTTACTATGACAGATGATTCAGCATTCAATTGTTACATCAGCATAAAATGTTATAGGCATAACTATCATTTTCATTTATTGTTAGAATTGTCTATGCTTTATTTCCCAACCAGGGTGACTGTTTATTTTAGGCAGATACTGTGGTTTTATTCTTTGTATTCCTTACTGATTTTAGCATATGACAAAGCACATGGAAAATTCTTAAAAAAAAAAAAAAGAAACATTTTATTGATCAAAATTTTCAATTCTACCATTTTAGAAAGATAATTTCCCCAGTGCAGTTCATATAACATTATCCAAAGATTCAAATTTACACTGCAGAATTTAAATGATCTTTAAAGCATAGTCTTCAATTGGAGTCATTTCTGAGTATTAGCTAAACAAAAGAGTTTACATGTAAATTTTTTACTAGCTTGTTTCATAATTAAATATAACTCAAATAATTTTTTGTACATACAAAATATTTCACTTTCAAATACCATAATTACCAGTCCAGGACCGTGTTTACTATGTTAAGCACACACACACACACACATACACACACACAACATTATGGTAGGTTTTAGGACTGAAATATAAACCTTGAGAAATAGTGTTTATAATGGAAATTCCGAGAGGCCCATAACAATAGCAGTTCTAGCAGGGGCCTCTATAATACTGAACATCATCAAGTCAATTTACCTCTTCTTTCATGTCTGTTGCTAAGTGTCTAGTTACTGTAAATGCTTTAGATTTTGCATAATTTATGTAAATTATTAAACACCTGTTCTCTTCCCAGAAAACAAAGATATGGAACAGTCTCCTTAGTTTAATTGATTTCTGGCTTGAGTTCTGTCATTGTTTCCCCAGCAACTACAAAGGAGTCGTAGTTCCCTAATGGTCAGATACTGTTGGAAAGACACAGTTGCTAAGAATTAATCTTTCAGACACATATATCTGTATGGCTTTATGTGTGGTTGGGTGAGCATGTAAATGAATAAATGAAAATATCATTGTTTCTCTTGAATGCATTTAGAATAGAATGTGTATGCTACCAATAATACTTAATTGCAAAAGCACTTTTACTATTTCTTTTTTTCCCTTATACTGACTTCTTCTACCTTTATGCTTACCCTTAAATTTAAAAAATAAAAATGTGTCATGTCTTTTTAATAAGGGAATCTATATTATTTTTTGGAAGTCCAATTCAAGTGATTTTCTTCAAAGATTTCTAAACATCTAGTTCAAGAAAATTATGCAAAAGGTTTGGGCAGAGCAGCCTGTTAGGCTGAACCCATAGGGTCACAAAGAGTTGAAGAGAACAGAAGTGACTTAGCATGCACATAGAAAAAACTGAATATGGCCACTTGATGCCTATTAGAGAAGCATGTGTCTGCGAAAAATTACTGATCCTTATTGTCAATCTCCTTATTTAAATGTAAAAATTCCTGATTAAAATGTTATTAAAATTACCCTATAAACTGCTTAAATTAGCTCTTCACTAATCAACAATCCAGTATAGCCTAAATTTATTTAGTTATACTGCACCAATTTGAGGTGTAATATATTATTTGTAAAAATCTTTCCATGAAATTACTTTCTTTAATAAGCTGATTTTTAAGTTATTTTCCTTAGAAAGGCATTTAAAAAATTCCTTGTAAAACACAAAAGTAGTGAATCAGCTGTTCTACCTCTGAAAATCACTGTATCTTTGACTACCAGACAAATCTAAGTTAACCATCAAAGAAAGGCATGAGCTAAGAAAGAATAAAAGTTACCTTTGCCCAACATTTTTCTGCTATTTTCAAACTTTATCCATATTGCTTAATGTTTTCAATGTTTGAAATAGACATATAGATAGATAATTGATAACTAATTCTGAATTAGAATTGAATTCATATGAATATAGTAAACCCTTTCTTGGAGTTAACAAGAATTTGAACTCAGAGTGACTTATAGACAACCTAAAAAGGAGAGTAGAAAAGAGGCACAGTGACAATGTACATAATAACATTTAAATAGATGAGTTTAAAGTATTCAGTAGGCTTTAAACTTATTATAAACTTAATATACGCCCATAGTGTAAGGTGCTGGAGAAGGAAATGGCAACCCACTCCAGTGTTCTTGCCTGGGAAAACCCATGGACAGAGAGGAGCTTGGCAGGCTGCAGTCCATGGGGTTGCAAAGAATAGGACACAATTTAGTGACTGGATAATAGTGTAAGGTGGGTAATCAATGAAATGAAATAATATGTCTGATATACAGTAAGTAGGCTGTGTATCAGTCATTTTTTCACTTAATGACAGACATCACAAAATTTCAGTAGAATTCAACAACAAACATTTATTTCTTGCTCACATGCTTGCAGCCTAGCTGAATTTGGCCAATCTAAGCTGTGCTCCTCTGGGCTTGACTTCAAGAGTTGGGATGGGTCCAAATTTTTACTATATGTCTTGCATCACCTTGAACCATTAGGTACCAAAGTATAAACTTCTCACAGTCCAAAGCAAGAGCGCAAGTTAAGGAGTACAGTGTATTATCCTTTAATTTCCCCAAGGCCACCACACAAGATTTTGATGTACACACTGCTATATTTAAAATGGATAACCAACAAGGGGGCTTCCCAGGTAGCTCCACTGAGTGTAAAGAATCTGCCTGCCAATGCAGAAGACACAGGACATGTGGGTTGGGGAGATTCTCTGGAGAGCAAAATGGCAACCTGTTCCAGTATTCTTGCTTGGAGAATCCCATAGATAGAGAAGCCTAGGAGGCTACAGTTCATGGGGTCACAAAGGGTAAGACATGACTTAGCAACTAAACAAGAACAACCAACAAGAACCTACTGTGTACCGCAGGGAATCCTGCTCAATGTTATGTGGCAGCCTGGCTAGGAGAGGGTTTGGAGGAGAAAGGATTCATGGACACACATGGCTGAGTTGTTCTGCTGCCTACCTGAAATTATCATAACATTGCTAAATGGCTACACTCTAACACAAAATAAAAATTAAAAAAAAAAGACTTTGGTCTGACATATATATTACTTTACTGAAGATTAATATAATTTCATGGGAAATGCTGGACTGGATGAAGCAGGCTGGAATCAAGATTGCCGGGAGAAACACCAATAACCTCAGATATGCAGATGATACCACATTTGGGGCAGAAAGTGAAGAGGAACTAAAAAGCCTCTTGATGAAAGTGAAAGTGGAGAGTGAAAAAGTTGGCTTAAAGCTCAACATTCAGAAAACAAAGATCATGGCATCTGGTCCCATCACTTCATGGCAAGTAGATGGGAAACAATGAAAACAGGGATAGACTTTATTTTGGGGAGCTCCAAAATCACTGCAGATGGTGACTGCAGCCATGAAATTAAAAGACACTTGCTCCTTGGAAGAAAAGTTATGACCAACCTAGAAAGCATATTAAAAAGCAGAGACATTACTTTGCCAACAAAGGTCCATCTAGTCAAAGCTATGGTTTTTCCAGTAGTCATGTATGGATGTGAGAGTTGGACCATAAAGAAAGCTGAGCACTGAAGAATTGATGCTTTTGAACTGTGGTGTTGGAGAAGACTTGAGAGTCCCTTGGACTGCAAGGAGATACAACCAGTCCCTCCTAAAGGAAATCAGTCCTGGGTGTTCATTGAAAGGATTCATGTTGAAGCTGAAACTACAATACTTTGGCCAACTGATGTGAAGAGATGACTCATTGGAAAAGACCCTGATGCTGGGAAAGATTGAGGGCAGGAGGAGAAGGGGATGACAGAGGATGAGATGGTTGGATGGCATCACCAACTCAATGGACATGAGTTTGGGTAAACTCCAGGAGTTGGTGATGGACAGGAAAGCCTGGCATGCTGCAGTCCATGGGGTCCCAAAGAGTTGGACATGACTGAGCGACTGAACCAAACTGAAGATAATTTCAAAAGGGAGTTTCCAAATAAACTGGAAAATCTTGAAATTCTGCTAACAATTCAGAAAATCATGATTATTTTCATGTCTAAATATGAAAGGAAACTATATATTGGGAACTACCATGAAAAAAGAAGCCTTTCATGGATACCTTCTTTAATCTTCACTTTCTTTAGTTCTTGTAGGTACATATACCTTCTCAAAGAACCTCTTGCCTCAGATCTTTCCCTCCAAATCTCACTTCTATTCATCACTATTATTAATTTTTATGTACCAGAGTGAATGAAAAGCATAGTCTCAGGCTTCTACCTGCTTATCTGAATTTCCTGGTTTTACTACTCTGTGGCCATTGGCAAGTTAATTTAACCTTTTTATGCCCACATTTCTTTACCTTTGCAATGAGTTTAATAATAGTATGTGTATCATTAGATGACTGTGAAGATTAAGCAGATCATTATATACAAATTCTTGAAGAGTGTCTGTCATGAAAGAAACACAATGATTATTATTTTTAGTAGTAGTATTCACATATATTATTCCATGTCAATGTCCTGTAGGCTCAAATTTGCTCAAATGATAATGATATCCATCACTACCCAAGTCCAAAGTGTGACTATGGACATCAATCCCATGGATAGAGGAAGTAAGGCTTACAGTTAGCATTTCCTGATTAAAATTCTCACCTGTGGGACTCTGTTCTGAGACCTTCTTTAACAACTGGGGCTATTAAAGAAAGCACATCTATCAGGATAGATATTAACTTATCTTTCAGTTGCATTCTAAATCTATACTAAGAAAAGGAAAACATTGTGTTTTCTTTTTTTGTTTTTTTTTCAATTAGCAAGGAGCCTTGTCTGCCTCTCCAGTCAATGGCTCCCAATTAGTGACTGGAGAAGCATTTGCTTTTTTTTCTGCCCCACCTCAATGGGCCTACCTGAATCATAAAAGAGATATATTAGCTTTTAATGTGTGCTCTCCCAGTTAATATAGAAGGTCAGGGAATTCAATATTTTATACCAGTTGTCCTCACTGATGGAAAGAGTATGGAAGGATTGTCAATCTCTCCTACCAAGTCCGCTGCTGCTGCTGCTAAGTCGCCTCAGTCGTGTCCAACTCTGTGCGACCCCATAGACGGCAGCCCACCAGGCTCCGCCATCCCCGGGATTCTCCAGGCAAGAACACTGGAGTGGGTTGCCATTTCCTTCTCCAATGCATGACAGTGAAAAGTGAAAGTGAAGTCGCTCAGTCGTGTCCCAGTCTTAGCGACCCCATGGACTGCAGCCCACCAGGGTCCTCCATCCATGGGATTTTTCAGGCAAGAGTACTGGAGTGGGGTGCCATCACCTTCTCCCCTACCAAGTCTACAAAATACCTAAACAATAAGAAATCCCAGGTACTTGACACTTTCAGGGCTACCTAACCTTTTTCTGCTAACCACGTAAGTCCTGTCAATCAATTTTACAGGTGAATGACGTCACCTGGTTTTAATCTGATTTTAACCGGAACCTAATTTTCCTAAGTGCAGGCTGTTCACAATCACTTATAAGATTTTTATATCCATAAAATAAGTGTTTTGGTCCATTATTAAGAACACATAAAAATATTGTATTCAATTTGTCTCATTACCTAATACTGATTTTAATTTTCCGTTTAGAGTAGGCCTGTAAATCAGAATATGGAGTAATATAAACTAAAATATTTTGCTGTAAATATAGGCAATTTGAGGACCTTGTTTAATTCACTATAGCCTCTTCCTGTAAAATCTTTCTATAATATGCTTAAGCTATAGGAAAATGTGTTGCTGAGTTCAAGTAAAAATGTTTGCATAAGTAAATTTTTTTTAATTAGTTGTAATTCTTAAGTTTCTCTGTTTCACCTCTACCACCATTAAAATCTTAAGGTTTAATTTAGTTTTTCTTAAGTATATTGTGATAGAAATTACTCAGCTACCCAAAGAATATATTCTGGGTAACTGAAGTTCCCAATTATTTGTTCGGAGATGCAAGTATGTCTTAGAGGGATGCTTTAGAATCTACTCTAGCTTGCCAGGTGTTCTAACTCAGATATACTCTTGAATAGCATGTCATCTAAACACGCTGCCAAACAGGGCTCTTCCATTAGTAGCTCTCCATGATGCACTGCAACAGGATACAAGCAACTGAATATAAAAAGAAAATAGACTATATGTACATGATTTGCATCCATACTAATAGCATACTCACAGAAAAGTAGTCAATCTAATCACACTAGGACCACAGCCTTGTCTAACTCAATGAAACTAAGCCATGCCCGTGGGGCAACCCAAGATGGGCGGGTCATGGTGGAGAGACTTAACAGAATGTGGTCCACTGGAGAAGGGAATGGCAAACCACTTCAGTATTCTTGCCTTAAGAACCCCATGAACAGTATGAAAAGGCAAAATGATAGGATACTGAAAGAGAAACTCCCCAGGTCAGTAGGTGCCCAATATGCTACTGGAGATCAGTGGAAAAATAACTCCAGAAAGAATGAAGGGATGGAGCCAAAGCAAAAACAATACCCAGCTATGGATGTGACTGGTGATAGAAGCAAGGTCCGATGCTGTAAAGAGCAATATTTCATAGGAACCTGGAATGTCAGGTTCATGAATCAAGGCAAATTGGAAGTGGTCAAACAAGAAATGGCAAGAGTGAATGTCAACATTCTAGGAATCAGTGAATTGAAATGGACTGGAATAGGTGAATTTAGCTCAGATAACCATTGTATCTACTACTGCGGGCAGGAATCCCTCAGAAGAAATGGAGTGACCATCCTGGTCAACAAAAGAGTCTGAAATGCAGTACTTGGATGCAATCTCAAAAACGACAGAATGATCTCTGTTCGTTTCCAAGGCAAACCATTCAATATTACAGTAATCCAAGCCTATGCCCCAACCAGTAATGCTGAAGAAGCTGAAGTTGAACGGTTCTATGAAGACCTCCAAGACCTTTTAGAACTAACACCCAAAAAAGATGTCCTTTTCATTATAGGGAACTGGAATGCAAAAGTAGGAAGTCAAGAAACACCTGAAGTAACAGGCAAGTTTGGCCTTGGAATACGGAATGAAGCAGGGCAAAGACCAATAGAGTTTGCCAAGAAAATGCACTGGTCATAACAAACACCCTCTTCCAACAACACAAGAGAAGACTCTATACATGGACATCACCAGATGGTCAACACCGAAATCTGATTGATTATATTCTTTGCATCCAAAAATGGAGAAGCTCTATACAGTCAGCAAAAAACAAGACCAGGAGCTGACTGTGGCTCAGACCGTGAACTCCTTATTGCCAAATTCAGACTTAAATTGAAGAAAGTAGGGAAAACCACTAGACCATTCAGGTATGACCTAAATCAAATCCCTATGATTATACAGTGGAAGTCAGAAATAGATTTAAGGGTCTAGATCTGATAGAGTGCCTGATGAACTATGGAATGAGGTTCATGACATTGTACAAGAGACAGGAATCAAGACCATTCCCATAGAAAAGAAATGCAAAAAAGCAAAATGGCTGTCTGGGGAGGCCTTACAAATAGCTGTGAAAAGAAGAGAAGCGAAAAGCAAAGGAGAAAAGGAAAGATATAAACATCTGAATGCAGAGTTCCAAAGAATAGCAAGAAGAGATAAGAAAGCCTTCTTCAGCAATCAATGCAAAGAAATAGAGGAAAACAACAGAATGGGAAAGACTAGGCATCTCTTCAAGAAAATCAGAGATACCAAAGGAACATTTCATCAAAGATGGGCTCGATAAAGGACAGAAATGGTATGGACCTAACAGAAACAGAAGATACTAAGAAGAGATGGCAAGAATATATAGAAGAACTGTACAAAAAAGATCTTCATGATCCAGATAATCACGATGGTGTGATCACTCAACTAGAGCCAGACATCCTGGAATGTGAAGTCAAGTGGGCCTTAGAAAGCATCACTACGAACAAAGCTAGTGAAGGTGATGGAATTCCAGTCGAGCTATTTCAAATTCTGAAAGATGATGTTGTGAAAGTGCTGCACTCAATATGTCAGCACATTTGGAAAACTCAGCAGTGGCCACAGGACTGGAAAAGGTCAGTTTTCATTCTAATCCCAAAGAAAGGCAATGCCAAAGAATGCTCAAACTACCGCACAACTGCACTCATCTCACATGCGAGTAAAGTAATGCTCAAAATTCTCCAAGCCAGGCTTCAGCAATATGGGATCCGTGAACTTCCTGATGTTCAAGCTGGTTTTAGAAAAGGCAGAGGAACCAGAGATCAAATTGCCAACATCCGCTGGATCATGGAAAAAGCAAGAGAATTCCAGAAAAACATCTATTTCTGCTTTATTGACTATGCCAAAGCCTTTGACTGTGTGGATCACAATAAACTGTGGAAAATTCTGAAAGAGATAGGAATACCAGACCACCTGATCTGCCTCTTGAGAAATTTGTATGCAGGTCAGGAAGCAACAGTTAGAACTGGACATGGAACACCAGACTGGTTCCAAATAGGAAAAGGAGTACATCAAGGCTGTATATTGTCACCCTGTTTATTTAACTTATATGCAGAGTACATCATGAGAAACGCTGGACTGGAAGAAACACAAACTGGAACCAAGATTGCCAGGAGAAATATCAATAACCTCAAATATACAGACGACACCACCCTTATGGCAGAAAGTGAAGAGGAGTTCAAAAGCCTCTTGATGAAAGTGAAAGTGGAGAGTGAAAAAGTTGGCTTAAAGCTCAACATTCAGAAAACAAAGATCATGGCATCCGGTCCCATCACTTCATGGGAAATAGATGGGGAAACAGTGGAAACAGTGTAAGACTTCATTTTTCTGGGCTCCAAAATCACTACAGATGGTGACTACAGCCATGAAATTAAAAGACGCTTACTCCTTGGAAGGAAAGTTATGACCAACCTAGATAGCATATTCAAAAGCAGAGACATTACTTTGCCAACAAAGTTTCGTCTAGTCAAGGCTATGGTTTTTCCTGTGGTCATGTATGGATGTGAGAGTTGGACTGTGAAGAAGGCTGAGCACCAAATAATTGATGCTTTTGAACTGTGGTGTTGGAGAAGACTCTTGAGAGTCCGTTGGACTGCAAGGAGATCCAACCAGTCCATTCTGAAGGAGATCAGCCCTGAGATTTCTTTGGAAGGAATGATGCTAAAGCTGAAACTCCAGTACTTTGGCCACCTTATGCGAAGAGTTGCCTCATTAGAAAAGACTCTGATGCTGGGAGGGATTGGGGGCAGGAGGAGAAAGGGATGACAGAGGATGAGATGGCTGAATGGTATCACTGACTCGATGGACGTGAGTCTGAGTGAACTCCGGGAGTTTTTGATGGACAGGGAGGCCTGGCGTGCTGCGATTCATGGGGTTGCAAAGAGTCGGACAGGACTGAGCGACTGATCTGATCTGGTCTGATGGGCTTCCCTGGTGGCTCAGACGGTAAAGCGTCTGCCTACAATGGGGAAGATCTGGGCTCAATCCCTGGATTGGGAAGAAATCCCCTGGAGAAGGAAATGGCAACCCACTCTTGCCTGGAAAATCCCATAGATGGAGGAGTCTAGTAGGCTATAGTCCATGTGGTCGCAAAGAGTCAGACACAACTAAGTGACTTCACTTTCACTTTCTTTTCATACTAATAGCAGTTTATTTTGTCAGACCATATTCTCAGTAATACCAGCAGATAGCATCCAAAGCTTATGTTAAGTTTAGGAACTATTCCCTCCCAATAATTTGCCAAGTGTAGTAAATTTCATTGAGCGTATATCCAATTTGGCTGTTTTCTTTGCAGACCATAAATCCTTTCTGTTCTGATACTTGTAGTAGATTTAAATATCTAAACTATTATATGCAGGAAGTTACATAATTTTTAAAACATTATTTGTTGTTAAGACTATCTGGTTTCATACTATATTTATTTTCAGTTACAAGAGCTAAATCTTACATCTATAATACTGTCAGAAAATTCTGATTTCTCATACTAATTTCCCTGCAGACTAAATGGAGAACTTAGGCAAGCCATTTACTTTCCCCTTTCTCTCAATTATATCATCCCTCAAATGGGGATTATACAACTTATAATTTCCTGTATGTTACAAAGAGCAATGAATATCTGTGGGAAAATTTAAGTATATAGAATAGTAATAAGTCATTATCTTTGTGTGATATGGAGTTTGCACTTATGAGTTCTTATGAGTTATGGCTTTTGATTTGTCCATAACTTTTCAGATGAAAGAGTCTCTGTGTGTGTGTGTGTGTGTGTGTGTGGTTAGTCACTCCGTCTTGTCTGACCCTTTGCAACTCTATGGACTGTAGTCTACCAGGCTCCTCTGTCCATAGAATTCTCCAGGCAAGAATCCTGGAGTGGGTATCCGTTCCCTTCTCCAGGAACTCTTCCTGACTCAGGGATCAAACCCGGATCCCCTGCATTGGAGGCAGATTCTTTACCTTCTGAGCCACCAGGGAAGCCCTGAAAGAGATACTGCTGCTGCTGCTGCTAAGTATCACTAAATATATTTCACCTGGTAACCACTGAGGATGCTCTCTAAACATTCCTTAATTGTATAGAACTTTGTGTACAAAATAAGGTTTTCTCAAGTCCTTTTCTTTAATTCTAGCTTCTCCAAGCAGTACTTCTAAGTCACTTCAGTCATGTCTGACTCTGTGCAACCCCATAGATGGCAGCCCACCAGGCTCTGCCATCCCTGGGATTCTCCAGGCAAGAACACTGGAGTGGGTTGCCATTTCCTTCTCCAATGCATGAAAGTGAAAAGTGAAAGTGAAGTTGCTCAGTAGTGTCCGACTGTTAGTGACTCCATGGACTGCAGCCTACCAGGCTCCTCCATCCATGGGATTTTCCAGGCAAGAGTACTGGAGTGGGGTGTCATTGCTTTCTCCCCAATCAGTACAGGTGGTGCTAAAATGTTACTGCTTCCTAAACGGTTCTGGGCTTCCCTGGCAGCTCAGCTGGTAAAGCATCCACTTGCAGTGCAGGAGAACCTGGTTTGATTCCTGGGTAGGGAATTTCCCGTGGAGAAGAGATAGGCTAACCACTGCAGTATTCTTGGGCTTCCCTGGTGGTTCAGGTGGTAAAGAATCTGCCTGAAATGCAGGAGATCTGGGTTTGATCTCTGGGTTGGGAAAATCCCCTGGAGGAGGGCATGGCAACCCATTCCAGTATTCTTGCCTGGAGAATCCCTATGCACAGAGGAGCCTGACAGACTACATACAGTCCATGGCATCACAAACAGTAGGGCATGACTGAACAACTAAGCACAGCACAAACTTAGTTCCACATATTTCACCAATTTTTTTAATACAGATTTATTTATAAATGAACTGGGTTACTTTTGTTACTTTTGTTTTACTCATGACATAAAAAGATATGCACAAGTCACTTTATGTGTTTTATTTATTCTAGATTTTTCTTTCTGGTAGTATTTTTACAGTTTTGAATTTTTAATAAATGATTACTACTCAAGTAGAATTAGAGAAAAATAAGCTAATTCTCATAACCTCATTTATATTGTTCCATAGATAAATTACTGTTCAATAGTTTCAACATTCATGATTTGATAATTATAAGCACATATAAACTTAAAACTACCTTAAAAGTTGATGATGCTAACCAAACAAGTTTGCTGGGCTACAATGCTTAAATAAGGTAGTTGTGGTTCCTGTTGTATTAGTCATTCAGTTGTGTCCGACTCTTTGACCCCATGGACTGTAGCCCATTAGGCTCCTCTGTCCGTGAGATTCTCCAGGCAAGAATATTGGAGTGGGTTGCCATTCCCTTCTCCATGGGATCTTCCCAACCCAGGGATCAGACCCAGGTCTCCTGCATTGGAGGCAGATTTTTTTTTTTACCATCTGAGCCACTAGGGAAGCCCCATAAATAAAGTAGGGCAAGGGTCAAAGGAAAGGAAAAAATAAATTGAAAAAACTTCTCTTGGCCCAACCATCTGTCTAGAGAAAATAATTTAAGGGCATCAAGGAGAGGATAAAGATTTTATTCAGTTAATGCACCTGAAGATCACCTGAAGATCACCTGAAGGGATCACCTGAAGGATCACCTGAAGATCAGATAACTCTCCAAGTTGAAACAAAGGTGAAGTTTCATAAGAGTCTGGGGAAGAGTACAGTACATGTCTTTGTGGCTTTGCTCAGATTATACTTTTGGAGTTATCTGAGCAAAGGTCTTTGGAGGTCTTCAGCACCTCCAAAATTTATACTTAAAATGGATGGAGATTATTCTTTTTTTTCCTACTTATTTCTTAGTATCATTGGTGCAATTCAATCAAGTCTTGTGTTTTGTTGGGAGGTCAAGCTTCAGGAGGCTGCTGCTACTGCTGCTAAGTCGCTTCAATCGTGTCCAACTCTGTGCGACCCCATAGACGACAGCCTACCAGGCTCCACCGTCCCTGGGATTCTCCAGGCAAGAACACTGGAGTGGGTTGCCATTTCCTTCTCCAATGCATGAAAGTGAAAAGGGAAAGTGAAGTCACTCAGTCATGTCTGACTCAACGATCCCATGGACTGCAGCCTACCAGGCTCTCCGTCCATGGGATTTTCCAGGCAAGAGTACTGGAGTGGGTTGCATTGCCTTCTCTGTCAGGAGGCAGATGGTAGCAAAAAAAGTGGTGGGGGGAGCACAGAGGGCAAAGAAGGAAGGGAAAAAAAAAATGGAAAAAAAGTAAGGGAAACTTGAAAGTTAGGGAAACTTGGAACACTCTATTCTGTCTAATTTAATCCTTTTACACATCTTTCCCCAAATTCTGAATTGCTTTGCCATTAAGTAGATGATCACTTGGGGTCTAAGAAAACTTGTCTGGAGTCAGGGAAAGGCTATGCAATTTATGAATTCTTTGAATCTCCACGATTGAATTTTACAGCCCCTTTCAATTGTACTGTGTAACCCAGATATCTGTAATGTCTTTTTTTTTTTACAATAATCATTTGCATAACCAAAGTTTTGATGCTCAGACACTTATATAATACAGAAAAGGCCCATTTATATAATACAGAAAAGGCCCAGTTCTGGATCTTTATGGAGAGAAGTTACTATATGATAATGCTAGGAGCTCAATTACTGAAAATCATGTCATCACCAAAAGCATTACAGAAACAATCTTTCCTTTTCCGCTTCTGGAAAATTTCAGTAGTTTGAGTAGATTAGAATTCACATATGGTTTCAATAAATCTAAATGATAGAACTCATTAATGACTTTGGAATGAACTACTTACAGACTGAAAGTTAGCAAGCATCTTGGTGGTGTTCAACCTTAATCTCCAGGGCTCAAAGGACAATTTTATCTGTGGCATAACACAAACATTCTTCTACCACTATCTCTATTTTGGTCCAGCTGTCTTTGAAACAGAGCTTCCCAGGCGGCACTAATGGTGAAGAACCCGCCTGCCAGTGCAGGAGACAAAAGAGACACAGGTTCAATCGCTGAATCAGGAAGATCCCCTGGAGGAGAGTATAGCAACCCACTCCAGTATTCTTGTCTGGAGAATCCCGTGGAGAGAGGAACCTGACGGGCTACAGTTCATAGCATTGCACAGAGTTAAACATGACTAAAGCGACTTGGCACACACGCTCTTTGAAATAATGAAGAGTCCTTGGCCCTTCAATCCCTATTTTTCTGCTATATGGACTTACATACTGACCCTATTCCATCCAGAATAAGTTTTCTCTCAAAATGTTACCTTTGAATTCAGTATTGACACCTCAGTTTTTTAGAACTGGATATGACAAAAACATTTGGAAACTTTATTAGTGTTTACCCAATTAAATATGGGTAAATTAAAAATCTTTACTTGATCTCCTTATTATAAAATGTAATGTTTTTCTGAATATTACATTAATTGTGCTGAAGCGTGTTAATTGGTTAACTGTAAAATGATCTCAACTCTATTTTTGCTTAGAATAACTAGACTTTGAACCAGAACCTCTCTGGAATTCTTGCTGTTTCAGAAAATATATGAAAAAGATAGTAATTTAGCACCATGCGCCTTATAATTAGCTTAATCGTTGTCAGCATGTAGCTATAAACCAAATACCAATTAGTCCTATTTGTATATCCATAGGCTTTTCTGATTGTCTTTGAGTTAAAGTTTCTTATTTGTGCAACTTACAGCCCCCCCAGTGTGTAAGGGAAAACGTTTTTTATACGTTTTTAAATGTGCAAATTAACTGCATATTTAGTTTCACTATGCAAATGAGCTGAGCTGATAAGTTCTTATTAGCAAAAGACAGGTTTTGTAATGCTTAAAATTCAACAAATGTAGGAAAGCAATCTGTGATATGCTTCAATAGTCCACGAATGGTGGTTAGGTCTTATTAGAGATTCAGTTACTGTTTAACAATCATTTAATCCCTACAGCTTCCTCTATTTAACAAAACCCATTTTTCAAACTGAAGAAAGCGTGTATATTAAAATGAGCCATGTTCACATACTAGGACAGGCATGGAGAAAAAACAGTACATATATGCTGAGAGAAGTACAATATTTTGAAAAAAGATTTAAACATGTTGAGAAAGGCATCCATAAGTAGAACAAGTCATATACAAACAGAGACCCAAAAATATTCAGAAAAAAGAAACATACTCGGATCCAAAAACAATGGACCTGAAAACCCAACAGAAGTGCAATAAGTATTCACTCAAGTTTGTTTTCTCGTGTTCTGGGAAAACAGACAATATTTTCCAGACTTGGTTATAGAGGTGGTCATGTGACAATTCTAGACTCTGAAAATCAAAAAGATGGTGAATTTCACTACCATGATTTTCTCATAATGATATGTGCTTTCTTCTCTGGCTAAATGGAGTGGACATAAATTCTATGGTGACCGTGGTAGTTCTCTGTTAAAGTTGGCAGAGATTCTGTAATCCAGGCCCTGATACGGAACTGAGTTCCTCCTCAATATCCATTATCTACCACTTTGTCCACCACCTTGGACTATTAATGGAAAGATATAAGCATCTTAAAATTTTAAATGAAAAAATATTTATTTCTATGGTATTTGAGCCATTATACATATCAATCTGCAATTTTGGCCTAGCATGCTTGAACTAATACAATGAAAGGTACAAACATGAAGAACAGCTTTCAGCTTCGTGTCAACTTTGTATTTTCCTTCAAGGACTGTCCTTGTGCTTATGTGCTTAGTCGCTCAGTTGTGTCCATCTTTTTGAGACTCCATGGACTATATAGCCTGTCAGGTTTCTCTGTCCATGGAGATTCTCCAGGCTAGAATACTGAATTGAGATGCCATGCCCTCCTCCAGGGGATCTTCCCAACACAGGGATCGAACCCAGGTCTCCCACATTGCAGGCTGATTCTTTACATCTGAGCCACCAGGGAAGCCCTCAAGGATTGAGCTTGTTTAATTGAAGAAAATGCTCTGATGGGCTTGACTTCAGTTACCATGAAGTCTTTGAAATATAGGCCAAGCATCAGTACTTAATGAAAGGGATAGGGGAGTATAGTATAAACAGCAAAGGCCTAGTAATTAAAATGTATTATTCATGTTCATGATACTGTTACCTCTAGCTGGTGACATAAACAAATGACTTTTCCTTACTAGAACTCCTCTTTCCACATCTGTAAGATATGATCACTTAGATTAAATGGTCACTCAAGTTTCATCATACTATAGTTACCGTTCTGTGATTCTCTAATTCAAAAGGGCTCAAAGAATTAGAGATTCTTCCTTATAAAACAGAGAATGAAAATGGGTGAAAAATTATATTGCATGCCTTGTTTTCTTTCTATTTTTCTGTGATTTTGAGACTTGAGCTCTAGCCCTGATATAATCCTGAGTTGCTGCTGCTGCTCCTAAGTCGCTTCAATCATGTCTGACTCTGCGACCCCATAGACAGCAGCCCACCAGGCTCCCCCGTCCCTGGGATTCTCCAGGCAAGAACACTGGAGTGGGTTGCCATTTCCTTCTCCAATGCATAAGTGAACAGTGAGAGTGAAGTTGCTCAGTCGTGTCCGAATCTTCGCTACCCCATGGACTGCAGCCCACCAGGCTCCTCCATCCATGGGATTTTCCAGGCAAGAGTACTGGAGTGGGGTGCCATTGTCTTCTCCAAATCCTGAGCTAGTAACTATCTAATGTCTCATTTATTACAACTCAAAAATAATAGAGTAATATAGACAATTCCTAAAATTATTTCAAAATCTATCACATTTTGGTACTGCTAGATAGAAAGTGTTAATTTCCAGTTATAATTTGTTTATTGGAAGTTTTGTCAAACATACCATGCTTCTGTGAACAAAATAATTATTTTGACACTACCTGGATTTTTAAACAGGATCTGTGTGATAATGAGCAAGTTGTTTAACTTCTTAGAATGTTATTGTCCTCAATTGTAAATGGGAGTTAGCATGGGCTTCCTGCTGTTGTTACAAGGATTAAATGAGATTAGAAAATTGAAAGTTGCTCATTTACCCCTTGTCATGCAGCAACCTTTCTGCATGTTATTTTTGTTGTTCAGTCTAACTCTCTTCAACCCCATGGACTGCAGTACATCAGGCTCCTCTGTCTTCCACTATCTCCCAGAGTTTGCTCAAATTCATGTCCATTGAGTTGGTGATGGTATCTAATCACCTCATCCTCTGCCACCTCCTTCTCTCCTAGTTTTTGCTCAGTAGAAAATGTGCAACTAACTCTGGCCTGAACACTTTCAGGCCACTGTGAAATGTTCAGGATGGCTTATGACTTAAATATTCTGTCAGAGCAGGCAGATTGTGCAAGAAAACAAATGGAGATATGAAAAACTTAAAATTAACAGTAAATAAAGTTAACAGTAATCGTTGGTAAATAGGTTCTTGGACTTGCATCATCTCATTTTTTTTTTTTTTTAATGTTAAACAACTGTTTGCATTCACTTGATTTTAGTCAAAAGACCAAGAAGCAATACCTTTCAAAGCAGTAAAGGTAATTCACATTTCCTGATCATATACTAAGTGCCAGAAGTGCATTTTCTTTGTTATAGATTTATTCCTCATGATCAAACTTTCAAGATAGGTGCCCCCTTTATTACCTAGATGAAAAAAAAAAAGAATGGGATCAGAACAAGTTGTTTGCTTGAATCATCTGTTGAACTCAATACAAAAAGGAAACCCAAAGCCCAATTTCTTTTTCAGTTCAGTTCAGTCACTCAGCTGTGTCCAACTCTTTTCAACCCCATGGACTGCAGCATACCAGGCTTCCCTATCCCTCACCAACTCCTGGAGCGTCCCCAAACTCATCTCCATTAAGTCAGTGATGCCATCCAACCATCTCATTCTCTGTTGTCCCCTTCTCCTCCCACCTTAAATCTTTCCCAGCATCAGAGGCTTTTCCAGTGAGTCAGTTCTTCACAACAGGTGGCCAAAGTATTGGAGTTTCAGCTTCAGCATCAGTCCTTCCAATGAATATTCAGGACTGATTTCCTTTAGGATGCACTGGTTGGATGTCCTTGCAGTCCAAGGGACTCTCAAGAGTCTTCTCCAACACCACAGTTCAAAAGCATCAGTTCTTTGGCACTCAGTTTTCCTTATAGTCCAACTCTCACATCCATACATGACTCCTAGAAAAACCATAGCTTTGACTAGACAGACTTTTGTTGGCAAAGTAATATCTGCTTTTTAATATGTTAACTAGGTTGGTCATAGTTTTTCTTCCAAGGAGTAAGCATCTTTTAATTTCATGGCTGCAATCACCATGTGCAGTGATTTTGGAGCCCCCAAAAGTAAAAACTGTCACTGTTTCCACTGTTTCCCCATCTATTTGCCATGACGTGATGGGACCAGATGCCATGATCTTAGTTTAAAAAAAATTATTTTTATTGTATCACTTTAACTTTCACTAATAAAATCTACACTTCCTCCCAATTATCCTGCTTTAATTTGTCAGCTCTTACTGCACTCATCATTCCTACCAAGGAGTTTATGTATTAGAATTCAGAAAAGCAAATCGTAGGGTGTAGATGTGGGGGAAGTATAGCCACTCCTAGGTTTACTAATCCTCTTTAAATGGTGCTTTGCTTTGTGAAGGACACATTTGTCCCAAAATACTTAAACATATGTATTTATTGACATAAATTGAGGAGGCAGTGAGTGTATTCTGATATATGGTCATATTAAATATAACTTGGTTAGAAGAGAGATAAAAGAGAAACTTTGTCATGACAGTCCCTTTGCATGATGTCATTTGGTTTTTGTTAGCAAAAAAAAAAAAAAAAAAATCTATAATGACATCTGTTTATTTACTTGTGAACAAGACATGGTCAAATTTTGTATCAGGTCTCTCTGCACCGTCCCCTGAAGGAAGGCCCCTTGTAAGTGATGATGTGCTGAAAGCCACAAAAAACTGTTAAAATTTAACTTCTGCTGAGAAAATAGTGCACTTGTTGGATATGTGTGTGAAACGCATTAAATCCAGATGAGACTGGTATTTCTGTCTCCATTAGCAACAAACACCCAAGAGAATGAAATGTTTAACTTAAAGAAAAGATTGCTTGTGATCAGAATGGCAATTTCCTCGAGAGTGGCCAAAATGCAGACAACTATACCACCTGGATATGTTTCAAAATTTTAGTTCCCACCATCCTCCCAAACATTTTATGTGCACAAGTCTATGACTTCCAAAAAACAATTTACTGTTACATCTGGGAAGAAATTTCTTCATTCTTAAAACAATATTATTTCAAGAATTGCTATTTATAAAACTTGCAAGCATTGTCATCAACCATCCCTACAAATTAACCTTTTGCTTTTTTTGTTTATCATAGGTAATTTTTGAAATACTCTTGTATCTCTGGCTCACCTCATCAGTTTCTATACATGTTCCATTTGTGTAACAGTGGACTCCATAATTAAATGAGGAAAAGTTCCTCCAGTCCATTGCATATGACTTCATTAGAAGACTCAGTGGAAGGACTCTCAACTCAGTAAAATTTGTGGGTAAGTGTAATTGAAATGACTGGTTGAACCTACACTGATATTAAATCATTGAGTTTTTTTCAACTTAACAACTTGTTGAAAGAAATATTGACGTGAAAGTCACTCAGTCGTGTCTGACTCTTTGTGACCCCCGTGGACTGTACAGTCCATGGAGTTCTCCAGGCCATAATACTGGAGTGGGTAACCATTCCCTTCTCCAGAGGATCTTCCCAAGCCAGGGAATCAAACTCAGGTCTTCCACACTGCAGGCAGATTCTTTACCAGCTGACCCACCAGGGAAGCCCATCAGGGAAAGAAAGATTAAACAGAACAATAAACAATACTGTGAGATAAATATATGCTAATTCTTTCAGATATGTTTGATGTGGGAAGGAAACAAAAACAAACGATGGCTTAAAGCAAAAATTTTATTCACTCATAGTTCCACAAGTCAGCAATCTGAGCTGGGCTCAACTGAAAAATTCTTCTGTTGCTGTCACCTGAGATCACTTCTGTGGCTGCCATGATATGGCAGCCCAGCTAGAAGTGAATGGTCTAAGATCCCCTCACTCACATGTTGAGTGGTTGGTGCTGTTGCAGGTAGGGGCTGTAGGGACACTAGGGCTGTTTGTTTTCTCATATTCTAATAAACATGTTCAGGTTTTTCATGTGGCCGTCTCAAGGAAGCTAAAACAGGACAAACCTCAATGTGCAGTGTTTTAAAATTTGCTTTCTTCACACCTGTAAGTATTCCATTGTCTAAACTTTATCTCCTAAGTCCTGTTTCTTAATAGGAGGTTCAAGAAGATCATATTGCAAAGTGACTTAAATGCAGTAACAATTTGTCCTCTAGTCACAAATTATTCATGTTCCCCCTGAATGCAAAATATTTTTAACCACCCCCCCATCTAAAGAATGACACCAAGTGTTCACTATTCCTGAAAATATTCATTCCTTCTCATCTTTGCATTCTTTTTTTTTTTTTTCTGTACATCTCATGACATGTGAGATTTTAGTTCCCTAACCATGGATTGAACCCACACATTGGAAGCAAGGAGTCTTAAGCACTGGGCTGCCAGGGAAGTTCTCTCATTCCTTTGTATTGTTTCCTCCTGCACCACCAACATTTGTTTTCATTTGCTACAGTGCTTTGTGTTCCTGTCTTCTGTTTATGGTCTCATCTTCCACTAGAGGATGTGGCAGAGATTAGTGGGCAGTTGATTCAAGAGGGAAATTAGATTATCACCTATTTGAATAATTTATACATCTCATTTACTTGGAGAAGATAAAAAGACTCCTTCCTCTTCATTTTTCTCCTACAACTGCTTTCCTACTATATCTTCTTCCCTTTCCACTGGATGAATCTTGGGTTGATCTCCTAGCTTTCAGGTATTGGAAGAGCAGCATTTTCAGATATCAGAGGTCCAATCAGAATTGAATCAGAGTTTTGCTTTCACATCTAGCTTAAGCTTTTCAATCTCTTAGAGTTTAGACTTGAATCTCAAATTCCATATATCAGCATTGAATAAAGGATAAAGGGTGAATTCTTTCATCCTTCAAAGATGTAAAGGAAGATGAGAAAATTGAAAGTAAGGGAAATGGAAAGATGTTTTTGATTGGTGCTGCTGTGATCTAACTTTGCTCCCAACTATGTGGCAGGTACTAAAATATCAGCTACTTCTCTGACAAGACACCATTGTAGATTATTGTCCTTCTGGGAAAACTTAGCCCAGCAATTCTCCAATTGAACCAACTCCTATTCAGCTGACTTCTAAAGGCCAGGGCCTTACTTCCTTCTCCTATAATAATTACCCCCTTTTTTCTCAGATGAATCACCTTCATGGTATCCTCTTAAATGTGGTCCCTTTAAGAAGGTTAGGCTTGACTCCTTTCTGAACTGACTTCTGACCCATAGGAACCCTGACCCACCAAACCCTGGGACCCACTGTTTTCTGAAGCCAGAGTCAGACAGGCCTTTTCCTTTAGCCTTTTAAAGAAAGAGTCAAGAACAGCCCCTATAGACCCCAAACTTAGACAAAGCTCAGTTCTTGCAAGATCTCCTTCACTGTGCTTTTCTCTGGTAGCAACATGAGAGGAGACCACAAGTTTCTGAAGCGGGAAAAATATCCCACTGGAGTAAGTGTCAATCTTCCTTTCTGGGAAGCAGTTTACTGTCTTCCCCATTGTTTCTAACTTCTGCTCTGGTTTGAATTGCATAGAACCACTTCCTGTCTCTCCTCCAAAGAGAGGGGAAGGGAAATGCCTCAGCGCTTCAAATGAATAAAGCCTATTGAACAGCCTATTACTTAAATATTTATTTATTTAGCAGTTTCCCCCCTCTACATACTTAAGTTCAATTTCTAACCTAGCAGACCTTCTGAAGTAACTATTACTACTCCTCTTGTTTAACTTGTGTCTATTGTGTGCAGATTTACATATTTGTTTGTCCAGGATGATGGTACCAAGAGATACTCTTCTCAATCTAATCAGAAAACAGAAGACTCTTTTCAGTCTGTTGTATTTTGTGATTGGTGCTGCCAGCATGTATCTCTGCAAGACTCACTTCTCCGTTTCTGCATTAGCCAAAGTTCTGTACTTCCCCTCTGGGATTGTGACTGATACGCAAGATCAGAGGTTGGATAGCTCTGTGTAAGTATCGTATGGCATCTGATATTAGCAGGAAGTAGATAACAATCGATGAATTCACTTCAAAAATTATTTAACATTAGTTACTAAATAAGAACCTTTGAAATGCTCTGATAACTTACATTTCTTCTATCAGAGGATCTTGAGGAATGTTTTTCCAATTTTATAAATAATTCTAACAATGTATTTAAAATTACCAGTAATAAGGTGTGAAGCTGAACTAAGCTTTTCTAAAACCATCAATAATGAAGTATTTCAATCAACAAAAGACTGAATTATCTGAGAAAATATTGAATTATTATTCTATGATTTCTAAAGTAAAGATAATATAAAATGCTGTCATGTGAAGAGGTAATCAAAGAATAGGCACCAAATATCAGGAAAAAGGACTTCCCTGGTGGCTCAGTCAGTAAAAGAATCCGCCTGCAATGTGGAAGACCTGGGTTCAATCCCTGGGTTGGAAAGAACCCGTACAGGAGGCCATGGTAACCCACTCCAGTATTCTTGCCTGGAGAATCCCCATGGACAGAGGAGCCCAGTGGGCTACAATCCATGGTGTCACAAAGAGTCAGACATGACTAGTGACTAAGCATAGCACAGCATCAAGAAAAATATGTACCTAAAATATAAAACAGAAATGTCTCCAGTAGTTTATGAATAAAAAATATTTGTTTCTCTGGGTGTTGTGATATTTGTAATTAGCTTTTTAAACATGTATAGCTTTTCATGGTTGCTTTTCATTTTCAATTTTATATATAAATTTTATTGTAACTGTATTTTTAAAAGAGGGTCCCATGGATTACATAAGCTTCAGGTCCCACAAAACTTGGATTTATCCCTGTCCCTAGGGTACATAGATAGATAGATTGATAGATAGATAGTCTTAAAAAAGTAAACAGCTGTCTAGTTCACATCAGCTTCTAGGAAGTAATATTAATGAAGGCAGACAATACCCAAACCATACAGGGTTTTATGGGTTAAAATCAATATTTCAATGCAACCAGCTTGCACTTAGGCACTAACTAGGAGCCAGTGCAAACACACAGATGACTCACATAAATAAAGCAAATGTCCTAATGGAGGACATGTGAAAATTAAGACAACAACAACATCCCACTTAAGAAAAATATCTGAAGAAGCCAACCCCCTTTGTAGGGATGGTACATTCTCAGGAAAACCTTGGGACACATTAACAGAATGGCCTCCCCACGCTTTCCCGTAATCAGCTCTCTGGTGTTCTTAGTAAAGGGGAGATGGATTTAGGAGCTATTTGGATTTGGAGAGGATTGGTCTGAAGATAGATTTACAATTAGATTAAAAAAAAAATGTTTCAAGCATAATATTACACTATTTGGACACTCAATAAAGAAATCCCACTTATTAAAATAGAAATTCAGGTTTTTGTTTATTTACTTTTTAATTAAAGCCTTTCATCATTTCTGGGTTACCACTGGCTACAGTGTTTGGATTGAATTGTCTTCATTGTCTCCACTTTTCAGAAGTTAACAGCCTGTTCTGAAACAATATGCTTTGGGATTAGATTCAATTTATAAAGATGTCCCTGAGAAGCTTTTCCTTAATATTCTTGAACAAAAGAATTTCAGTTGCTAATAAGTCTTGGGCAATATTTTTATATTTTTGAATAAAAATTTTATTTTTCTTCACAGATAAATACATCTCTGAAATGGAATTCCCCCAGTTCATGAATACACAGTGAAAAATTTCAAAAACTCTGAAGATAACCAAATCTATATTTGTATGCCAACACTACCCCTTCTCAGATAAAAGACCATGGGGCAAGTGGTTTCAGCTCTCTAAGCCTCACTAAATTCATCTTTAAAATGCAACTTACATGGAATCTAAGTCCTTGTCCTAAGTGACAAGTTTAAGTCCTTGTCCTAAGTCCTTATCCCTAAGTGAGGGATAAATATGACCACAGGTGATAATACATTAACACAGCCATTATAAAATAATTAAAAGCTTTGTAAAGTACCTTTTCTACTTTTTATTTTCAGAGTTAATTGAAGTTAATGTGCTGCTAAAATGCTGGTCCAAAACTTTGGGGGAAAATTCTTAAAGGAACTAAGAAGAATGTCTAACACAATGATGAAAATATAGCAAATAGAAATAAAGTACAGTATCTGCTAATTCAGAGGAGTTAGTCTGTGGAGGTGTTTCTGTTTTTGTTTTTTTAAGAAAGAAGATGAGAACAAAGCAAGATTATTTTCCTGGGGTGCTGTGCTTCCTCTATTTTATTATAGATGGCTTTTAGTGAGTTGAGCAAGAAAATAAACAATACATAAATACACTTTGTTTCTGTTAGGGAGATTTTTAAGGCTGTAATTCAGATATTCCAATAACAAAAACCAAGACTGTAACCTATTCTCAAGGACCTGAAAACAGATCTTCTGATTTAAATCACATATACACACCATATTTCTATTTTTTTTTCTATTTTTCCAATAGGACAGAGAGGGGATAAGGCTCAAAATTTTGCTGGTGGTGAAGGAAATTACAATTGATGAACTAGGGCTTGCTTTAATTGTTCTTTTTGACTACTCCAGTGGGCATGTATGGATGTGAGAGTTGGACTGTAAAGAAAGCTGAGCTCTGAAGAATTGATGCTTTTGAACTGTGGTGTTGGAGAAGACTCTTGAGAGTCCCTTGGACTGCAAGGAGATCCAATCAGTCCATCTTAAAGGACATCAGTCCTGGGTGTTCATTGGAAGGACTGATGTTGAAGCTGAAACTCCAATACTTTGGCTACCTGATTCGAAGAGCTGACTCATTTGAAAAGACCCTGATGCTGGGAAAGATTGAGGGCAGGAGGAGAAAGAACAAGCTTAAAGTACTAAAACAACCAAAAAACTTGCAAATGACTAACATGCAGAGAGCAAGATTTGTTTTAGGTGTCTTAATAAACATACTGTTTCTTCAGAAGAGGTCAATACACTTTAAAAAGCAAGATATCGCAAGACTTTCTGTTGCTTTCAATTTTTCAAATGGTAACACTTTTATTATCACTTTGGCACTGTTATAACTCCCAATATGATTACAAATTTGGAGATAAAGCAAGTTTCCCCCAAATTGCATAAATTTTACTTAGATCCACCTATGTACTTAATGTGATATTCTCTACTAAGTTGTTGATACTCTCTACCAAGAGTTGTTGATACTCTCTAAGTGCAATAGAGATCTTTACAGATGCAAAATAAATGAGCTCCAGAAAGGCAGTTTTTAATGTAATATTCATGCATTAAACAAATCTACATTAAGGCAAAAGTTATTTTGTCCTTTAAAAATGTTGTATAAAGGAAAGAAAGGAGTGGGACGTTAGCTACCACAGTAGTAAGCATTGTGGTTCATCTAGGGTATATTTTGTGGACCCTCCTATAGTGTCATAACAATTTTTTTTTCCATGAGAACTCAAAATGTCTTCTTACATCAGTGAGAAACACTTTCTCCATATTCCCAAATGAGAAACATAGGAAGGCCTTGCAAATCCTATGTTGAAGAGGAACATCACTATAGACCCCTTAAGTTATTGGACTAAATACATCACTTTCCTTCCTGTTTCCTGGCTCCTGATTCCTCTTCCTGATTCTTGTCCACAGTTCCCTTCCCTCTCTCCCCCACATGAACCAAAGGAAGAAGAGCTGAAGCAAAAATTCTGAACAGTTTTCTCTTCTCATCTCCGACCCATATTCCTGGTTCAAGTTTTCCTTTTTAAACTCTTTTTTTTTTTTTTTTGAAAAGATGACCTCCTTCTTCTCTTAGTGTATTGACTGGCAGGGCCAGATCTGGTCCTTGAAAACTGATTCCTACCAGAGGACTGAAGATGGAGGATCAGTAGCTAACAAGGGGGCTGTTTTCCACCCCAATGTCTTCATAGCTAAATAATCATTGTTTTGGGGACACAGCTTTATTTCTTAACTCCAAATATCTATTCAACAAGCATGTATTATGCACCAATACCTGTCATATACTGTGTTTGCTTCTAGGAATAAAGGATGAGTTGGATACGGGCCCTGCCCATAAGTGTCTTTCCATTTAATATAATTATGACTGAATAATCCAGGTACACATGGTTATAGTGATTATGTTTTCAAAGATGTTCACAACAGTATCTCCCATACTATATGTCCCTTTGCAATGAGATTTTGCCTCTCTTCTGATTTCTCCTTTCTTTGAATCCAGAATTTCTCTGTGAACTATTTTGACCAACAATATGTAATGAAAGTAATACTGCATAGTGTTAAAAGCTAGGCCTTACATGTCTTTTTGGAACACTCTTTCTCAGAAACCTGTCATCATTCTTTGAGGAAGCCCAAAACCCAAGTGCAGAGGCCTAAGTGGAGAAAATTAAAGCTTTCATATAATAGTCCCAACTGAACTCTCACTCAGAAGGTTGCCCCAAATGTTGGCCATGTGGATGAGAACATTTTTGGATCTTCCAGTCAGTCTGGCATCCTGTAAAACACCATACAAATCAAAATAACTGTGCAGGCAATACATAAAATTTTGAAAACCGTACATTATTGTGGTTTAAGCCAGTAAGTTTTGGGATGGATTGTCATGCATCAACAAATAACTTAATAGATATGTAACTTAGATTTTTTTTTCTGTAACTGATCTCTTACTCCTTAATACATAAATAAATGAATGTGTGTGTATGAATAACATACTGTAATTAAGTAAATATGAATATCATTTTAGTTCACAAAGAAGCAACACTACATACACAATCAGTTCATTGTACATCGAGATGGAGAAATATTATTTCACTTTCTATTTAAGAATTTGGGAAACACTGCTGTAAACCAGGCATACTTCTTGGTACTGAAGAAGAAACTAGGGCCTCCACCCTTAATAATTCTCAGCCTAGTGAAAAAGATGGACAATTGCACTTAAAAAATAAATGAGTGGTACATTGAAGAATGTAGCTGACCCTTTTGATACCCCATCTTCACATCTCTTGAGTCCACTTCTAAATTCAGTTCCATTTATGCAGAAATTTCCATGTGAACTCAGACTCACATTGCCTTGGCAGGGATCTCACTCAAGCTCCTGTTTTCCATCTTTCTGCTTTTTACCTTGGGAACTTCTCCACCACAATGGAAGTCTCTGCTTGAACATTTATGGGAGTTTAAGCTCCAGGGGGCAACTCTCAACCAATGAGGGAAGGCAGGCAGTGAATAATGGAAACCAGCCTCATCCTTCAAATGGACAATTCTGGGAAACATTCCGCTTGCTTCTCAGAGGTTCCAAGAGAATTAAGCTCCTGGTGCTTTCTGAGGCACTCTCAATAATGAACACTTACATAAATTTTTCTTTCTTCCAGATCTCAGTCTCTTTTTGTTCTTCTCTCTTCTCAAATAAACTACCTACCTCAAGATTTGTTTCAGTCTCTCTTTTGACTGAACTCAAGACAAAACCATGAACAGTGCTCTGGGAGCACAGAGGAGGCCTACTTGAGACTGGAATAAGATAAACAAGTTGTCTTTAGACTAAAATTATGTCCCACAGAACACACGTTGATTGATTGAGTGAGTGAGTGAGTGATGGAAGAAGGTATCATCTTTCTGATCTGAACAATAGGCATTTGATGACTTTAAATCTACGGTACCCAAATTCAAATTGGGTACCTGGAAAGGTAAAAGAAGAAAAATCAGAGAGAGTAGAATAGTTAAGAATCAGATGAATAAATGCAGTTACCAGATGTTCATTTTAAATTTAAAATTAATGTGGTGAAAAAGTATATAGTTTGTCATGAGAGCTCATGGAATGGAAAATATTAATAACAAGAATGTCTTACAAATGATGTACTCCCCAAACAGCTGAGTATACAAGATAAATTCAATTTCAAAGCCCTTGTGTTATTAACAGACTACTCAAGCTTTTCTCACCAGGCTTATGGATTCTCCAGGACCTTCTGTGCATCACCTCACATGGTAAAGATTCATTAACTTCTCTTTCCTATTTTGTTATTGTTTGACCTCTGAATCAATCTGTCTCTGTAGAACTTCCATCACTACTGTTTCCTCCAGACCAAATTAAAGAAGAGTAAATTCAATTTGAGTGAGAAACGTTGCCCAAATTCTCACTACTTCCAGCAAAAGTAGCAAGGAACAAACCTTTCCATTTGATTAGTAGTTCTCATGTTTTAACAAAACATTTCATGGAGCATTGCTTTATTGGTACAGGAGGAATGATCCAGGAGCTAATTATTAATTTCAAATTTAAGTAAAGCTAAATTAAACCAGGTTAATTTACAGGTTAGAGTACAATAGCTCAGGATAGAAATGAACTTTTCTTGAAAAAAGCCATTTGCTTTCCCTTGTGTCACTTACAGCATGCCTAAAGAGAAGGCATAAAAGTTCATCTTCTCATTTCCCTTTGAATTAGATTTATTCATATAGCAAAATGTGAAGAATCAGGTTTGTGAATGTGTAAAGTGAATTAGAAACATACATGGGCCATGTGTATCTTTAAATACTCCATTGGGTTGGTGGGATTTCCACTTGTGAGTAGTTTGATTTTACAGTGAGTGAGTGAGTGATGGAAGAAGGTATCATCTTTCTGATTTTGATTTTACTCAACATAAGTAATATTTATAAATAAGTTTTACACAGTCATGCTAATTGTTATATTACATAAAAACCAAATTTGTGAATTGTGCCACATATTTGATGTTTAATCTGTGTATATTTGAAAATATACTTCTACTATAAATTATGTAATAAATTAAATTATGATGTTTTCATTAGAATTTCTACATACATAAAAATCATTCACAACATACATAGCAATATGTTTTTTAAATGTTATTTCTCTTAATGTGTTTTGCCTGTTTTCTGTTTCAAGCCAAACAGTACAGGCATTACAGAAAATACATGTATGTACTTTTCACTTTGTATAGCTCAGCTCTTTATTAAATTTTATTTATCATACTTTTTCTTTCAAACCTGCCTTATGAAGCATAATAAAGCTTTGAATCTGTAACTCTGCTTCTCAGTGGTTTCAGATTGCCACTCAGCTCCAGGGTAAATAACTAAAATTGCTGTAACGAAGACCATTCCCCAAAGATGCCTTTAACTGTTTGCCACACTCTTGTTTTCATCTACTCTGAATTTCTAAATCTTAGGTCAGGGAGATTCCACCTTATTTAGTGGTCTAAGAATAACAATTCTCACCATTATCACAACCTACCCAGAATTCAGTATTAAATAGAACTGAAAGTCAGAGATTTTACTCTGCTTCATTCACTGCATATCCCCAGGGGCCAAAATAATTCTGGCACATAGTAGGAACTCAAAAATGTTTTTGAGCAAATAAATAATATTGGACTGTTAACTAAAATATGTTTTTATTAATTTTTGACAAGTACTTGATAAATAGGATCAGATTTTTTTCATTTTAAATTTGAATTGTTCAACTGGACCTTTAGCCAACAGAGACCCCATCATTTGTTACACTGTTTAGAAGCTTTACAAACCCCAAAGCTCAGCTGGTAGACTGAGCTTGGCAGAGCTCATCATTGTGACACCTTCATACCTCTCTCACCACAGCCCTCAGGTTAACCAGGATGAACCTGGTGGTCGGCTGTCTGGGGCAGTTTTGAAGCATTGTCAATACTGCTGAGCATATTTCATTTTATCTCTGCACCTTCTCACCTCACACACTCCGGTCCAACCTCTACCCCCAAATCTATGCCAGGTCTGAGTCTGATCATCTTCATGGAGTCTGATGTGTTGTATATACCAAATGCTTAGCTATACGAACCACAATAGCACATATACGCACTGATGTTAACTTGGAGTTAGTGGTAAATCAGCATAACAAAGGAAGAAACTCTACCCTGACCTGCAAGTGAGGAGCATTCTCTACATATAATAATGACATTGGAAATATTTTAAAACTCTCTGAGTGGGAAGAATACCTAAGGGTAGGCTAGATGGTAGAATCAAGTAAATGAAACATATACGCTTGCATGCTTAGTTGCTACAGTCACATCCAGCTCTTTACAACCCTATGGATTGTAGCCTGCCAGACTCCTCTGTCCATGGGATTCTCCAGGCAAGAATACTGGAATGGGTTTCCATGCTCTCCCCCAGGGGATCTTCCTGACCCAGGGATCGAACCCACATCTCTTATGTCTTCTGCATTGTCAGGTGGATTCTTTACCACTCACACCACCTGAGAAGTCCAAAAAAAAAAAACCATATATAGTGATGCAAATATAAGAGAAACATATTTCTTACTCAAAATTAGTTCTGTTGGTCATGCTGCTCTGAACCATGTTCTTGTATACATGATTTTCAAGGTTGCTTTGAGAAGGTTTCTATCTCAATCATTTGGAAAAAGAAATGAATGATTTTGAGGGATATATTCTTATTGGTCATACTTGGAAACTGTGACTAGATTCTGATCACATTCAATTTATAAGAACTCAGTTGCTGTCCCTAACAACAAAGAAGGCAGAGGATATGGTCTGGCTGAAAGCTCATTAAGAAGAAACAGATTGTGGCAGCTTTGAACATTCACAGTTCTGGTCTCCTGCAGTAGAGTGTATAATTTACTGTGGTCCCCAGCTGCTGTCCCTCTGGAGCCACCACTGCATGAGGATTATGCCAAGTCTATTACTACAAGTCTTCAAGGCTTACCTTTTAGTATACCTTCTTTCTTATATACAGCCCTATCCATGAAACCTTTTATAAAGATATATAGGCAGAGTAGTTTGTAGTGGTTTCAAGTATAGACTTTGGAGCCGAAAGATTTAGGTGACCTTGGCCAGATTTCTTAACCTCTCTGTACCTGTTAAAATGGAATGAGTAGTGTGTATCTTGCACAGTTAAAGTGAGGAATAAGAGTTATGTATATAAAATACTTCAAAGAGCATGCGGTACTTATCTACTATAAAACTATTAGCTAATACGATTCTTCCACTATGCTTTCAGGGTCTATGGGATTCTAGGTGTTTCGAAATGATCTTTATAGCTGTCAGGTTGAGGTTCTAGATGTTTTACCCTAGCTTTCAGGAAAGAAGATTCAATTTTGTCCATTTCATTTATTGACTTCTTTATGGGACACAGGTTTAGATCAAGGTTTCAAGATTTGCCTCAGCTGCAAAGAGCTACTTTGGCCAAAGATATATCCCTCCTAGAGGTATACCTGATGGTTATTCAAAGCAGAAGTATAAAGATCTAGCCATGTCGCCCACTGCTGAACAATTTTGATAGATCTTATCTGCTGTAGCTCCTACTGGGTTTAGAGAAGGTTTGGTCTGGGCTACAATACAAGAGTTTCCTGTTTTGCCAAGGCTGGCTTCTTCCCTTTCCCTTTTATAGGTGTCCTTAGCCCTTCATGTGAGTGAAGTGAAGTCGCTCAGTCCTGTCCGACTCTTTTCGACCCCATGGACTGTAACCTACCAGGCTCTGAGGAGCCTCTCAGTCCATGGAATTTTCCAGGCAAGGGTACTGGAGTGGGTTGCCATAGCCCCTCATGCTGCTAAGTCACTTCAGTCGTGTCTGACTCTGTGCGACCCCACAGACAGCAGCCCACCAGGCTCCCACATCCCTGGGATTCTCCAAGCAAGAACACTGGAGTGGATTGCCATTTCCTTCTTCAGTGCATGAGAGTGAAAAGTGAAAGTGAAGTCGTGTCTGACTCTTAGCGACCCCATGGATTGCAGCCCACCAGGCTCCTCTGTCCATGGGATTTTCCA